>NW_015166432.1:247137-276714 GCF_001447785.1 Gekko japonicus | reverse complement strand
AAGTCTGTGTGTTTGTGTGTGTGTTTTTAAAAAAGGAACTGGTCACTCAAAGGGAGGCATCTGTGAAATATTTGATTTCAGTTACATTGCGGTTGGACTGATGAAGCCACAAGTGAGCACTTAGCCGCTTCAGCTGTGTCGGTTGCAAACCCACAGAATGATCGGTTAGATAACAGGCAGGATATTCTCTCGCACAGACAGGCCCGATTCCTCTGAGATTTCATTTCCGGGGCTGTCACGGCAGAGTGCTGGCATGGTGGAGCAAAACAGGGTTCGCCCACAAAGATCGCGGGAAGGGTCAGCTCTTTTCTGTTGTTGTTGTTGATGAATCGATGCTAAGGGAGCACGCTAGTTGAAGGCATGCAAAACACCCAAGTAGGTTGCAATTCCAACCTTGGCGTCCGTCTCTGGGGGCCAAAAGGTACTCAGCCCTGTATCTCCTGTTTCATTGCAAAACAGATAGTTATCCACTTCCTGGACTCCAACCATGTGTTCCTTATTCAGCCCCAGGGGCACATGGGGCACAGGATTTGTGCATCAAAAACAAAGGATTTCACAAGCAGCCAGCATGGTGTAGTGGTTAAGAGCAGCGGACTGTAATTTGGAGAACCGGGCTTGATTCCCCACTCCTCCACATGAAGCCTGCTGGGTGACCTGGGGTTAGTCACAAGTTCTCTCAGAACCCACTCAGCCCCACCTATCGCACAAGGTACCTGTCAGGCCCGTATCTACAGCTGGGCATTTCAGGGCCCTGCCCCCTTAATTAAAAGCCCTGCCCCACAAATAGCCATGCCACTAACCTCCCACTGTGAAATTTGGAGGGGGGCATCATGGGACCTGGGAAAAGACAGCTCAGAAGGCATTCAAATGCTCTCTGAGCTGTCCCCCCCCCTAGAAACTGATGCGCTTGCTGCCCTGTCCAGGAAGGGCTAGAAACAGGCTTGGGGCCTCCCCTTTTAAAGACAGGCATTCAGATTAATTTAATTCGCTGTAAGTTAACTGCCCCTTTAAAAATTTAAATGCCCCCAAACAAAAAATCCTGGCTACGGGCCTGGTGCCTGTTGTGGGGAGAGGAAGGGCTATCCACTTTGATTGTGAGCCACTTTGAGACAAATTGAGGCCTGCTGGGTGATTTTGGGCCAGTCACTATTCTCCCAGAACTTTCTCAGCCCCACCTATAGGGGGATACATGATCCCCGACCGGAACATTCCTCCCTGTAACACACCATGCCATCGCCAGGAAGTGGCGCTGGGCGACGCTCTGACAATGGGGCTGAAAACTCGATGGTACCATTGAGTTTCCAGCCCCATTGCCAGAGCGTCACCCGGCGTCACTTTCTGGCCGTGGCATGGTGCGGCGCGTCTGTTGTCTGCGTGGGAATGGTCCTGGGAAGAAGTATGTGTCCCCCGCCGAATCACGGTGAGTACTTGGTAAGCCTGCCCACCTACCTCACAAGGTGCCTGATGAGGGGAGGGGAAGAGAAGGTGATTGTAAGCTGCTTTGAGACTTCTTATGGTAGAGAAAAGTGGGGTATAAAAACCAACTTCTCATCTTCTTTACAGAAGGACTCTGTTGGCAAGAGAGGGCACCACCGTGCGAGGACGTCAGAAGTGTTTTTCTGGATCAGTTCAAGGCCCAAGAGTCCACCAATATTTCTCATACTAGCCCGCCAGGTACCTCTGGGTATTCACAAGCAGGACATTTATTTATTTATTTATGCTCCAATTTTCTCCCCAGGGGGACTTAAAGCCACTTACGACGTTGTTCTGCGCTCCTCCATGACAGCAGAAGCCCTTTTCTTTGTTCTGTAGAGCTGTGCAGCCACTCTCCCATGCGTCTTCTGACCGATCTGTGGGTTCTTCTATTGTTTTTCTTTTCAAAGTTTGCACAGAGCCAAACTAGCCGTCACACAGCAGATGCTAGAAGTAGTCTTCTGGTTCTTAAAAAATAAATGAATGAAAAGCATCCGTGGGGACCGAGTGAAGGAGCTGTGAGGGGAGGGTCTGGCTGCCAACCCTGAGTTGGGAAATAGCTGGAGATTTTAGGGGTGGAACCCGGAGAGGGTGGGGTTTAGGGAGGGGGAGGGCCTCAGCATGGAACAGTGTCGAAGAGTCCACCCTCCAAAGCAGCCATTTCCTTCAAGGGAACTGACCTCTATCGACTGGGGATTAGTTGTGAAGGCAGGAGAACTACAGGCCCCACCTGGTGGTTGGTGACCCTAGGGAAAGGGGATAGGCTTAAAGTTTTCTCACCAATTGCTTTTTGAATAGAAGAGGAGGAGGAGGAGGAGACTGGATTTATACCCCAACCTTCACTCGGAGTCTCAGAGCAGCTTACAATCTCCTTCCCCTTCCCCTCCCCACATCCTGTGAGGTAGGTGGGGCTGAGAGAGCTCTTCCCAGAACTGTCCTTGAGAGAACAGCTCTGACAGAACTATGGCTTGCCCAAGGTCATCCAGCAGCTGCAAATGGAGGAGTGGGGAATCAAACCCGGTTCTCCCAGATTAAAGTCCATGCACTTAACCACTACACCAAACTGCGTCTCTACACCAGGCTTTCACGGCTGGAGTTCATTAGCTGTTGTGGATTTTCCAGGCTGTATGGCTGTGGTCTTGGCCTTGTAGTCCCTGACGTTTTGCCAGCAACTGTGACTGGCATCCTCAGAAGTATGGAGTAGTCTCTGTGTTACACCTCTGAGGATGCCAGTCACAGCTGATAGCGAAACGTCAGCCACGGCCATACAGCCCAGAAAATCTTCAACAACGAATTACTTTTTGCTCTGAAACAGCTCTCTCCAGCTGCTTGTCCATTTGTGAAATATCCTACAGATTAAATATATGGATGCAAGGGAGTGAAAACACGATAGGAAAGGAAACGAGAATTGGGCCCAGTTTTCCATTAAAGACCTGCAGTCTTTTGAATCTCTTTTTTCTTTTAAAAAATAGTTGTTGGGAGACTGCTATGTTGGCCCTGCACATGTGGCAGTCACCCTATCCTGTGGTCACGAAATCCGGAAGATAACTGTTTTTCTGCCAAGTTGCCACCTTCTTATGGTGACCCTGTAGGGCAGGGGGTGGCAAAACCTGGGGGGGGGGGTCTGGAGAACACAGTTAAAGTTACTTTCTTTACACCTCTCCCTTCCTCCCTCCCCATTTATTTGCTTTCTTTCCTTCCCTGTCTCTCACTCTCGTTTTTCAACCTTTCATTCTTTCTTTCCACCTCTCTCTCTCTTTCTCTCTTAGACAAATAAGTATCATTAGCAGACAAATAAATATCATTGGACAAATAAATATCATTATCAAGATCTGTTTTTACCCCTTCCGCTTTTATTTTTGGTAGTCTCATTGAATTTAAATAAAAAAGTAAATTTGCATGTTTCCCAATAAAAAAGTGTGTGTGGTATTTCTTTAAGGCTTTGCGGCTCTTAAACATCTGACATTTATTCTGTGTGGCTCTTAATGTTAAGCAAGTTTTGCAGTTTACTGCAGGAGGGAGACTTGGTGGATATTGCCCCCTTCCCCTCGCACATGCAAATTTGCACGTGGATCTAAGCCAACAAGTTCGGACAACGTCACTCTTTTGACACAAGATTCAAAGGAGCAAAAGTTAATTTCAGGCATATGATTTTAGTCAGGTCAGTTCAAGCCTGTGGACTTGCCCATCTTTCACTGAACAGCAGGAGCAATGACAACTCGTACTGTAAAACAGAGGCTCTTAAGCATGTGTTTTTCTTTGTCTCCAGCCCTTAGCTGTTGACTTCCTTAGGGTGATGGCTGCCAAACGGTCACATGCAATTTATAGTTCAGTAAACAGCAGAACCGCTGAATACACTAGCACTTTATGCATTTGACAGTGAGGCATAACAATTTAGCGCAAGTTGCGGGCAAATCGTACAGATTTCCAGTTGCATTTGTGAATGGGGGGGGGTCCTTTGTAGTTCTGATTCAAGGGCAAGCAGCTGTAATTGATTCGACGTGAGTTATCCACCAAATGGCAAAGAAATTGGGGGGGGGGGCGAGGGAGGGGAGGAACTGGAAGATGCCAAGCCTCAGTGGAAACCTCATCGGAAGAATGTGTCCCTGATCCACCAATCATGTGTTTTGTGGGTGATTTCAGAGAAAGGACGTGCCATGATCTGGCTGCCTTTTCCACGCCTGCCTGAAATGGAACGAAGGATTTAAAAAGTTTGAACTGCCGTCACATGATCCTCCTTTAACAGCATCGTCAGGCGCAAAGGGAGCCCTCCCAGCAGAGGTCTCCGGCAATTGCCCGCCCGCCCCTCGAATGAAACGCAACACAAGTTATGGCTGAAACTGGGAATTTCATTTAAAAATAAGCACCATCTCATTAACACATGAAGGCATGGGTTGTGCTGTGCTTGCAAAGCAAGCCTCCTAATAGGGCAAACCCTGTTAGGGCTCAGAGCCAGGTCCAAGATCCTTCCGGATGTTAGTCGTCATGGCCTGCGTGCCAGTGTGTAGAGGGGAGGGAGGGCACGTTCCAGCCCATGACTGCAAAGCCTTATGGCTCGTCATATGCTTCCCCAACCCCGAAGAAGCCCCCAACTGAGTCACCCTGACTGCAAAGCCCATAGGTACCCAGTTTGAGGGGACCCCCCACCCATTGCTGATATCTCGAGGTGCTTGTCAACTCAAAATCCCCTCAACCCATGCTTTTCCCGCCTTCCCAGTTAGGGCCTAACCAGCTTTAAAGGTAAAGGTTTCCCTTGCTCGAAAGCCAGTCAAATCCGACTCTAGGGTTGTGGTGCTCATCTCCGTTTCCAAGCCGAAGAGCCAGCGCAGTCCAAAGACGTTTCCGTGGTCATGTGGCCAGCATGACTAGATGCCAAGGTGCATGGAACACTGTTACCTTCCCACCGAAGCGGTCCCTATTTATCTACTTGCAAGTTCTTGCTTTCGAACTGCTAGGTTGGCAGGAGCTGGGACCAGAGACGGGAGCTCACTCCGTCATGTGACACTTGGGTCTTGAACGGCTGAACTACTGACCTTCCACAGCCTGCAGTTCAGCGTCTTAACCACTTGAGCTTTACCAGGGCTATTTAAACCTCACCCCCTCTGACCATGCAGAGCAGGTGAAATTTTTTTAGATTGTTTAATATGACCAACATTATGATAAAGCACAACAGAAATGTACTCTCGGGATTAAAAAGAAGTGTTGTCTGATATCGCTAATCAAAAACTACGTGCATAAACATACAGATGTAGCTGCCTTGTGCTGGACCTGACCACCTGATGGTGTGGAGTTCTTTTCTGTTGCCCCAAAAGGTTGGACAAGAACCAATGGGTTGAAATTAAATCAGAAGAGTTTTGGGCTAAACCGTAGGAAGAACTTGAGCGGTTCCTCAATTGAACAGGCTTCCTCAGGAGGTGGTGGGCTCTCCTTCTTTGGAGGTTTTCAAGCAGAGGCTTGGTGGTCATCTGACAGCAATGCTGATTCTGAGAACTTAGGCAGATCATAAGAGGGAGGGCAGGAAGGGTTGCCTCAGTGCTTAGTTCTCGTGGCCCTTTTTTACACGACCAGGAAAATGCTGATTGCCACTTTGGGGTCAGGAATCAAACCTGGAGGTTTTTTCTTCATTTTCTAAGTGTGGAACAGTGGTCACTGTGGGTCTGGACGGGGAGGTATTTGTGAATTTCCTGTATTGTGCCAACGTATGGCAACCCTATTCCAATGCGGGTTTGGTAGAACAGCGGAGCAAATGCTAGATGCAGATTGGGCTATGGTGTTCCATCTATATATTGTGGCTAACAGCCTTGGTCCATCAAAGTCAGTATTGCCCTACTCAGACAGGTAGGGGTTCTCCAGGTCTCAGGCAAAGGTCTTTCACATCACCTACTGCCCGTTCCTTTTTAACTGGAGATGCCGGGGATTGAACCGGGGACCTTCTGCATGCTAAGAAGTTGCTCTACCACTGAGCCACAGCCCCTCCCATTCTTTTCATGGGGACCAATCTGTGTGTTGCAAGAAAGTTCTGTGGCTGGATCTCACAATCTTTCCTTTAACATTACGAGGCAACTGCAAAGGGCCAGATTTGAATCAGGTCTCCTGCAAAAACCCTTTCCTGCACGCCATTTCCCTGACAGAAATCCCCCATCAAGCTGCAGTTAGTTCCAGTGGTGAACAACAAAAACAACAACAGGTACATGAGGAAAGGCTGAAGAGTTCGAGACTTCGTTTAGAAAAGAGATGACTAAGGGGTAGGGTTGCCAAGTCGATCTTCGCCGGGAGTGGGGGGCTCCCGGCCAGCGTCTGGTGCGCGCGCGCGCCGCATGCACATCACCCAGAAGTGATGTGACGATTCCAGGCACGCTGGGGGCGGGAGTTTTCCCTCGGATGGCCGTGGCCCCGCCCCCGGCGTGCCCGGCGTGGTTGCGTCACTTCCAGGTGACGCGCACGTCGGGGAGGAGTTCCCCCGGGGCCCAATTTTTCTCCCTCTCCCAAAATACTAGAACTTGAGGGCATCTAATGAGGACAGTAGGTTCAAGACAGACAAAAGGAAATACTTCTTTAACATAGAGGGAAGAGATTGAAGAAGAGATTGGGTTTACACCCTGCCCTTCGTGCCCAAAGGCATCTCAGAGTGGCTTACAATCTCCTTTCCCTTCCCCTCCCCACAACAGATACCCTGTGAGGTAGGTGGGGCTGAGAGAACTCTCTTGAGGACTGCTCTTGAGAGAACAGCTCTGAGAGAACTTGTGACTGACCCAAGGTCACGTCGGCAGCTGTATGTGGAGGGGTGGGGGATCAAACCTGGTTCTCCCAGATTAGAGCCCGCACTCTTGACCACTACACCAAACTGATTAAAACATAGAATGTGGTACCAGAGGATGTAGTGATGGCCACAGGAACAGACAGCTGTAAAGAGGGATTTGATAGATTCATGGAGGAGAGGCCTATCAGAGGCTACTAGCCATAGTGACTAAAGGGAACCTCCACATTCAGAGGCAGTCAGCCTCTGAATCCCAGTTGCAGGAGGCAACAGCAGGAAAAGGCCTCTATGCCCTGTTGTTGGCCCTCCAGATGAACTGACTGACCACTGTGTAAGACCAGATGCTGGACTAGCTGGACCAGTGTTCTGATCCAGCAGAAGTCTTCTTATGTCCTTCTGGTTTGGGAATGGCGACTTCTCTTGGTGAAATAGCATGGAAGGAAAGCCCAAACAGCATTGCTCTGATCCAAACCAAGCCTTTCCCCAGGGCTACTTTTTAACGTTAAAGAAAGTGTCGGGGCTGGAGATCTAATGACGAATTACCCATGAAGCTTGGAGTCGAGACCTTCCACGAGAGAAGTCGCCAGCGGTTTGTGCTCCTTTGAAGACGCCACCAGCCTCCCCGTTTCCAATCAGCCTTCTGCTAAGCCCACACTTTCCATCCCCAAAACATCATCAAAGCCTGAAGAATTTGCATAGCTGTGATAAGTCACAAAGGAAGGTACTCCCGCAGTCATTTAGAGGTTAGAATTTCAGCCTTATCTGGGAACTTCCTGGCTGATAAGTTTGAAGTTACAGTAGGGCTCTGCCGTTCTTGCAAAATAAAGGGATTTGCTTTCATTTCAGCTGCTCCATAAGGCTACGCATGGTATGATGTTGTTTGGGCTGGCGAAGGGATCCTGTTATTTGGGAGAGAAGGCATTTCTCGATAACCCAGCAGCATAATATGTAGCCCTGTGACCCTAGACTGGAGGCATTCCAGTCTTGCTGTTACATTCCTGGGATGCTCCCATTAGAGGGTAGGAACAGACCTTGGGTTTTTTAAATCAGTCGGCTGATACCAATCTTGCAGGGACCCATTTGGTTGATCATTCCACCGGATAAGCCTAACTGGGCATACTGCTTTTTATTAAAAGCTTTTGAAGTAAGGCACAGAGGGGTTTTGTGTGTGTGTGTGTGTGTGTGTGTGTGTGTGTGTGTGTGTGTGTGATGGACCCAGGACTAAGTTCTCAAACGACGCATGACCTTTTGCTTCTCTTCAAGCTAAAAAAAACCAACAGCTTGAGAGCCAGAGCCCAGTCCAGTAGCACCTTGGCGATGATGAGCGAGATTTCCAGGGTATGAGTTTTCGCCAGTCAAAGCTCCCTTATAATGAAAGGGGACAGGGGGCAAATGTACAGGGCAGAATGTGATCAGCTTGATTAGAGCAGGGGAGAGATGCTCAGGGGAAGAAAACTAGCCACTGTAGAGAGATTAACAATAGCCAGGGGCTCCGGAATTGATCTAACACGGCATAAGAAGAGCCCTGCTGGATCAGACCAGTGGTCCATCTAGGGGCAGCATCCTGCCTCACACTGTGGCCAACCAGTTCCTCTTGAGAGCCAGCAACAGAGCATAGAGGCCTAGGCCTTCATAAGAACATAAGAAAAGCCCTGCTGGATCAGACCAGTGGTCTTATCTAGTCCAGCACCCTGTCTCACACAGAGGCCAACCAGTTCCTCTGGAGGGCCAGCAACAGGGCATAGAGGCTGAGGCCTTCATAAGAACATAAGAAGAGCCCTGCTGGATCAGACCAGTGGTCCATCTAGTCCGGCATCCTATCTCACACAGAGGCCAACCAGTTCCTCTGGAGGGCCAACGACAGGGCATAGAGGCTGAGGCCTTCATAAGAACATAAGAAGAGCCCTGCTGGATCAGACCAGTGGTCCATCTAGGGGCAGCATCCTGCCTCACACTGTGGCCAACCAGTTCCTCTGGAGGGCAGAGAGGCCGAGGCCTTCCCTTGATGCTGCCCTCTGACACCGGTATTCAGCAGCTGACTCCCTCTGAATGTGGAAGTTCCATCTAGGCCACGGAAGTGGCTGGAGGGGGTTACTCTTTTCTCTTCTGCTGCTCTCCCCCATTGGAAATGCCCCTCTCTGACTCACTGTTTGTAGGGTTGCCAGGTCAGGGTTGGAAAATACCTGGAGAATTTGGGGGTGGATCCGGGAGAGGGTGGGGTTTGGGGAGGGGAGGGGCCTCAGCAGGGTATATTTACATAGAATCCACCCTTGAAAGCAGCCCTTTTCTTCAGGGGAACTGATCTCTGTCGTCTGGAGATCAGCTGTAACCCCAGGAGATCTCCAGGTCCCACCCTAAACGAGGGTTGCCAGGTCCGGGTTGGGAAATACCAGGAGACTTTGGGGGTGGATCCAGGAGAGGGCGGGGCTTGGGGAGGGGCCTCAGCATGGTACAGTGCCATAGAGTCCGCCCTTCAAAGCAGCCATTTTCTCCAGGGGAACTGATCTCTGTCTTCTGGAGATCAACTGTAATCCCAGGAGATTTCCAGGTCCCACCCTAAACTAGGGTTGCCAGGTCTGTGTTGGAAATACCAGGAGACTTTGGGGGTGGATCCAGGAGAGGGCGGGGCTTGGGGAGGGGCCTCAGCATGGTACAGTGCCATAGAGTCCACCCATCAAAGCAGCCATTATCTCCAGGGGAGCTGATCCCTGTCAGCTGGAGATCAGTTGTAAAAGTGGGAGATCCACAGGCCCCACCTGGAGGCTGGCAGCCCTGTTTGTCACATGGGGCAAATTCGCAGGCTACGGTTGCCAACCTGCAGGTGGCACGTGGCAGTCTCCCAGCACTTCAGCTGGTCCCCAGACTGCAGAGATCCATTCCCATGGGGAAAATGGTTACTTTGGAGCATGGACTCTATAGCATTATACCCTGCGGAGGTCTCTCCCCTCCCCCAAACTCTTCTCTCCCCAGAGTCCTGTCCTGTATTTCCACCCAGTCTGCTCTGAGATTCCTTCAGGTAGTGAAGGGTGGGGTATAAATCCAACTCTTCTTCTTCGTCTTCTTCTGCTTCTTCTATCTGATCCATTCTGAGACTTCTATGCTTTTTTTTTAAAGGGGGGGGATACTAATCATGTGGGATTTGGTCCTCCAGGGGTCACACAAATCATCTTTGCAATATATCAACAGTGTGGAGAGAATGAACACAAAGCTATTTCATCTCCTCCTCTCCTAATTCAGGGTCACCTAAGGAAGCCGACTGGCTGTAGGAAGAGCACTGAAAAAGGGGAGTCCTTTTTCACACAACATCTAATTAACTTATGATATTTGCTTCCCACACAGTGTCATGATGGCAGCTATGCTAAATAACAGTTTTTGAAAAAGAGGAAAAACAGTTAATGGAGGAGAAGACCCATCATGGTCATTTTACCCAGGATCATTAAACAGAAGCTCCTGGACTGGGGCAGAATGCCTTGGAGTGCTTGACCCCCTTGGGGAGGTGCCTTCTTCGTTGTATGCTGCTAAACACACCGTCAGAGGAACTGTGTAGGACCACGCCATCAGCAGATTTTACATACACTCACTCTTACAGACACCCAGACATAGCTTTGGACAGGGGTCGTTTCGTAGAAAAAGAGCTAGGGGAACTCATTAGCACAACTCATTAGCATATGCCCCACCCCCTGACATCACCGGAAGTGTGTCATAAGGCCACACCCCCTGACATCACCGGAAGTGAGTCATAAGGCCACACACCCCGCCCCCAACGGTCCCGGCCGCCACCGCCAGCCTTGCTGCTCCACTGCCGAGCCCCATGAGGGGCCGGCGGTGGACCTGCAAGGCCGGCGGGAGTGCAAGGAAGCCCCGTGAAGGCCCTCCCTGGCCCCAGGCAGGCAGGGGTGGGGAGAGGCAGGGAGGAAGCAACTTACCCTCCCTCTTCTCCTGCCTCCTCCTGGCTGAATGAGGGCCGGAAGCGGGGTGGCCAGAGGCAGGGGGCGGGGCTTCGTCATGTGCCCCGCCCCCTGTACCTCACCCGGGGGAACTGCGATCCCCCGCGATATGACCTCTAGCTTTGGAAAAGGATTTCATCAAGGTGCAGATACTTTCAGAGGGTAGCCAGGTTGGTCTGCAGTAGGAAAGTTAGATTACAGTCCGGTTATCACTTTCAAGATAGGGTTGCCAGGTCTACTTACCTGGCCAGTGACGGGTGGGAGGAAGCCTTTCTGGAGTGGGGAGGGCGGGGCAACATTACTATCAATGTTCCCTCTAAGCTGTGGAGTCTTGTGAGCAAAAATTCTACTTTGTGAGCTACTGGCATTAAAGTTGTGAGCGAGCGATTTAGCTTCTGCATCAATTAGTTTGCTCTGGAGCTGTCCTTCCTGAGATAAGACAAAAATGTGTGAGCTGGAGGCTAAAAAACTGTGAGCTAGCTCACACTAACTCAGCTTAGAGGGAACACTGGTTACCATAGAGCAGAGATGTCAAACTCCTTTGTTACAAGGGCCGGATCTGACATAAATGTCACTTTGTCGGGCCAGGCCATGTGTGCCATAAAATGTAACACAAGGTACCGGAGATATAAACTTTATAAAGATGATTTCAGATGCTGAATGGCAATAGCAGGAGTGATTAGGTTAGGTATGATATGCAGACGGGTGGAGATATCAGCATTGGTGTCATATACAGAGGAGATGTCATCATTGGTAATGAGACAGGAAACCTAGATCTCAGTTTGGTACAGGAGGATTCAGTCCAGGAGGATACAAAGAATAAATGGAAATAAGTCTGAAGAAGTGAGCAGTGACTCACAAAAGCACCATTTTGTTCGTCTTTAAAGGTGCTTCTGGACTTTTTCTACTACTATTAGAAACCACAACATTCGAAAACCAGTGGAGGGACATTTTAACCTTCCAGGGCATTTAGTTGCTGATCTAAGAGTAGCAATTCTCTTACAAAGGAATTTTAAAGGGGTATTAGAAAGAGAGACTGCTGAATTACAACTGATAATGAAGCTCAAGACAATGCAAACTCCTGGACTGAATTGAGACCTAGGTTTCTTGTCTCATTACCAGTGCCTGCTATTGTCATTTGGCGTCTGGAATCACTTCACTCTCCAAAATCTAAGGACAGATGGACTCACATTCCAGCTGTATCTGAAGAAGTGAGCAGTAATTCATGAAAGCTCATGACCTGCCATATATTTTGTTAGTCATTAAGGCCTGCTGTACTCTTGCTCCCTTTCACTAATAAGGAATGCAAGCTGTGCTGTTAGGTTTTCTCCCCCCATCTGTTAGAAATGGGAAAAGGGCTCTCTCCAAGTGCCATGGGACTCCCTTCCCCCTCTCTCTGGCATGCTCTCTCTGGCTCTTTCGTTCCCCCTCCTCCCCACCTCTGTCTGAAAAAGAAGAAGTGTGCTTGCCCGCAAAAACTTTTACCTGGAATAAAACATTTTTGGTTTTAAACACAGGACACTCTCTCTCTCTCTCTCTCTCTCTCTCTCTCTCTCTCTCTCTCTCTCTCTCTGGTGTGCTCCCTCTGGCTCTTTCTCTCCCTGTCTCTGAAGAAGAAAAAGTGTGCTTGCATACAAAAGCTTATACCTGGGATAAAACGTTGCTGGTCTTCTTAAAAGTCCCACAAGATTCTTCCCCCCCCCCGCTCTTTCCTTCCCCCTCCCTCCCCAGAGGGGGGAGCACTTAGCCAATTGAGGGAAGGCTTTCTCTCTCTCCTCTGAAGCAGGAAATAGGAGAGACTGGCCAAAAGGAACTGCAATGATAGAAATAGGAAGCAGGAAGCAGCACAGAGTCAGTTGCTCTTAAGCTGGATTGGAGGCTTGCAGGGGGCTGGATCCTGCCTGCGGTCCATATGTTTGACACCCTGCCATAGAGTTTTGACCAAGTTATTAGAGCGTCACCATGCAACATGCCTGGCATGATGATGTCACTTCTGTGTGATGTCATCACACTGACGATGTTGACACAGGAGGGGGCTGTTCGGTGGTGGGACTTCCCCTCCCAGCCAGTTGGCTGGTGGTGGACTGGAGCCCCTGAATTCAGGGAAACCCCACCTTGACTGGGGGTCCGGCAACCCTACCTTAGAGACCAACAATCGTTTCAGGGTTCCAAGAGTCAAAGCTCCCTTCATCAGACACGAGTAGAAAAGATGCAAGATGGCAGGGTGACACTCAGCTCTTTGTATCTCTATCCAAATCCCCTGGTGATGCGGTGGAGGTCTTGGGCCACTGTCTGACTGCATGTGATCACATGGCTGAAAGTGAATAAACTGAAACTACATCCAGACAAGAGGGAAGTGATTCTGGTTCAGAAATCAGAGCTCAGTCCCAGTTCTCCACCCTTGATAAGGAGCGAACTTAAAAATGGCCAGAAAATGGCCTCCATAATGACACTCTAGGCATTTCTTTACCATAGAGGTTAGGGGAAATTGTTAGAGCCTCATGAGGAAGTAATGTTGGAAAGCAAATGCTGGGAAAAGAGAAAAGATGGGGGTAACTAGAATGGTCTGGTCTTACCAGCAGACACAGATACTCTGGAGAAGAAGCAATGGAGAAGTCTTCTAAATAAATAACAGAATCCTGAAGGATATTTTACTAGAAATAGAAAGCTCATGACCTGGGGGAGCTTCTTGCAACTCTCACCCAACTGCAAAACTCAGCCCTGTCACTAGATCCGAATGGAGAGACGCCTCTCAGCAAGAGTGCCTGTCAATCCGTTCCTTGGAGTTCTTCCTGGGCCTCCTGCTGGGTTTCTGTCACAGAGCAGCCCGTCGTCAGATGGCTGGGGAAGGAGCCCTTTAGATTTCTTTTATGTTGCACCAATATAATTAATTGCCCAACCATTTTAGGTGAATCAAAGCTATCATTTTGCAGATATAACTACCTCAAACTGTTACTAAAGGTTACATTCTCACTAGCCAACTCAGTCTTAAACCGCGCGGCGGCACCATCTGGTACCGTTAATACGTGAAATTTAGATCTGTGTTTCTGTGCCAAGTTCTCCTCTGCCCCCCCCAAAAAACTGGATACCTTAATGAAGCTCCTGAATCTGTGTCTACATAGGTGTCTGTCAAAATAACAATAATGCTTACTATTTATACAGCACTTTTGGAGCATTCCAAGTGCCTCGCGTACATTATGTCTAGGAGCCGCCACTGAATTTTTGCCTGAAGCAAACATTTTGAGGCAAATGGGGATGTTAGCTCAGGCAAAACTTATCAGGGATTTGGAGGGGAGTGAAAGGGGTTCAGATTTTTTTTTTAAAGAGCAATAATGGCTTGCCTCAGGCCTAGACAGCATTATGATATCTTACTCAGGGTGACCGGAAAAAAGCCCACAGAAAACCCCCCACAATCATAAATGCTCACAGGAAAAAAGCCCATGTGGAAAAATGCCCACATGGAAAAATGGCTTGTGATTCCTCTCAACTGGTGGTTGATGGACCAATGGCTGATGGCGCGCACAGCACAGCCAATGGGAGAGCTGCAAATGGCCAATGCATTAGGAGAACTATATATATAAGATAAGATTATAATTGATAAAATCACAACACGAATTTTTGCATGTGAATATAGGTAATACTTGTTCATTCTCATAAATGGAGATGTATGGTCATCCACCATTATAGATATCTATGGCACTTTGCATAGCATTTTCCCATGTGGGCTTCTTTCTGTGTGGGCTTTTTTTAGGGTTCCCAAATCCCCCCGGGGGGCGGATTTCCCCCCGCTTTCAAGGCCCGACTTCCGCCCCGCGCAGAATCGGGCCCGGGGGAAACCCCACCCCTGCACGCACGTCACCCGGAAGTGACGTCGCATGCTGGGGGCGGGGCCATGCCATTTGAGTTTTCCCCTCAAATGGCGTGGCCCCGCCCCCAGCGTGCAACGTCACTTCCGGGTGACGCGCGTGCGCACGAGTTAGATGCCGGCCGGGAGCCCCCCGCTCCCAGCCAAAATTCATTTGGCAACTCTAGCTTTTTTCTGTGTGGGCTTTTTTCCATGTGGGCTTTTTTCCTGTGAGCATTTATGACCGTGGGTTTTTTTTTCTGTGGGCCTTTTTCATAGACCCCCTTACTCAGCTGTGGCTAAGTAAAAACGTGCCAGTGCCAGACCTGTGCTAGGGTTGCCAGGGCAACCAGCAGGGGAACCAGCAGGGGATGTGGGGGGGGAAACTACAAGGAGAAGGAGGGAGGTCCAGGCAACACCCCCAGTGATGTGGATACATCAATTCTGGCCTGCATTGTAGGTGATGTCATCACACTCTGGTATTTGGGCAAAAACTCTATGGTAAAAATGGCTCCTACCATAGAGTTTTTGCCCAAATACCAGAGTGTTGCCTGGATGTCACCAACATGATGACATCACTTCCTGTGCATGCCAGAAGTGACATCATTGGCAATGTTGCCTGCACCTTCCTCTTTCTTCTGGTAAGTCCCCCTGCCAGCCAGCTGACCAGTGGTGAGGGGCAGCAGGGTCTGGTGGCAGGGGACTCCTAGTTTGTGCTGGCTTGTGAGCCTTGCTCTTCTCCCCTCCCATCTCATGCAGAGAATCACAGTTTGATAATGAACTCTGGTTACCCAGGACATACACATTCAGGTACATGGGTCAGCTTTACCTCCACTGTTCAAGGTTTCATTCCAGTTAGTGGGATGGATGGGGGTTATCTTCAGTCAACCTGCACATCTTATTTTATATATCATGCATAACTGGAGTATGTGTTTTACTGCAATTCTTGGAGTGAAAAGGGAAGGGTGAACAGGGGATGCGTACATGATGCCAGGAACAAGCTTGGTCCATGCATATTCTTACTTAAGACACCCTAGCACAGGTTTCGCCAACCTTTTTGAGCCTATGGACACATTTGGAATTCTGACACAGCAATAGGGTTGCCAGCCTCCAGGTGGGGCCTGGGGATCTTCTGCTTTTAAAACTGATCTCCAGCTGACTGAGATCAGTTCCCCTGGAGAAAATGTCTACTTTGAAGGGTGGACTCTATGGCATGCTGAGGCCCCCTCCCCTCCCTAAACCCCTCCTTCTCCTGGATCCACCCCCAAAGTCTCCAGGTATTTTCCAACCCAGACTTGGCAACCCTACGCTGGAACAGAAATTCCCCTCTACATTGCATGCCACTTTCACTTTGATCCTCGGATTTTATGGCAGTGTCCAGACTTCATGCTGCTTTCACTTCGTTTGATCTCTTGGTTTTATGGTACTGTCTGCATAGATTTATGGCCGTTTTATAGCTGTTCAGGGGTGACTTTGCAGTCAGTAGGCATTGGCCCAGGGTATTTGAATGTGGTTTTGAGCCACATCTTTTTCTGTTCCAGTGTGGGTTTTAGGGCTGTCAAGTCCTACCTGTTGCTGCAGCAGGGGACTCCTGGCTTGCTCCTGGAGTGCGCGTGCCACAACCACATCACCCGGAAGTGACGCGACCATGCTGGGCACACTGGGGGCGGGGCCACGACCATCCGAGGGAAAACCATAGAGTTTTCCCTCGGATGACCGTGGCCCCTTCCCCAGCGTGCCCAGCGTGGTTGCGTCACTTCCGGATGACGTGCACGTCGCGTACTTTGGGGGTGGGGTTCCCCCGGGGCCCGATCTGCCGGTGGCGGGGAACGGGCCTCGGAGGGGGGTCAACAGTGGGAGGGCTCCTAGTGTCCTGGCCCCACTGCTGGACCTCCTGATATGGCACCTGGGTTTTGGCCACTGTGTGATACAGAGTGGTGGACTGGGTGGGCCATTGGCCTGATCCAGCATGGCTTCTTTTACGTTCTTATGCTCTAAGGTTCTGATTTGGTGTAATGCAGCTTCATGTATTCATGTGTTCATGTGAATTCTCCAATCATTATGCTCTCGTGAAATTCCTATTCATCTGAAAATGATTTGTACAGAAGAAGTTCCAAGAATGGCGCAGGCGGTAAGAGATGCCTGCACGTACAGCTTCGGCTGTTCGAGCCCCACCGCGGCTGGGGTGAGCACCCGGCCCTATGTCCCAGCTCTCGCCCACCCAGCGGCTCAAAAGCCCGTTAAAGGGTGATTAGACTAATGGGTACCTGCTACTAGAGCGGGGGAGCACCCGTCCCTGTGATGCAGCGGCGAGCAGCAAGCGAGCGGCGAGGTGAGGCGGCGGTCGACGGCGGCAGCAAAGAAAAGAGAAATGGCGGCTGGCGAGGCAAGGAGCAAGCGAGTGAAGGGGCCGGACCAACTGGCACAGAGGCGGAGCAGCATGGCAGGCCAGAGCCTCATCAGGACAGAGGCCGCAAGCGGAGTATGCGCGGAAGTGCGATTGGTCTTGGCCGGAAATGAATCGCTACAGCCGGAAGAAGGAACTTCGAAGACCAGCACCAGGAAAGGACGCCACCGACTACCGCCGAACAGGACAACAACTGAAGATCCACCGCAACAAGGGTGCCTGGTAGGGTTGTCACCACCCCTGTATATCTGTGGCCCTAGGTTAGATTCGGTAATGTGATTAGCACTCCCAGTAAGCCGCCCAGAGACCCTTAGGGGTTAGGGCAGGATAACAAATCGAATAAATAAATAAATAAACAAACAAACATTTAGCTGTGGAACCACATTTACTTCATTTTGAGTTGTTAGGTTTGCATGAGTCTGTGATACATGGTGAGACAATGGATATGATACCTTGATACGGCTGATCTGGCCACCTGGATCTCCGCCACAGTAACATCAAGACTAGACTACTGTAAAGCACTGTATGTGGTTGCACTGTACAAAATAATTCACAGAGTTACTTGGGTAAATGATTAGGGACTGCTTTTACCCTTAGCCAGTAACACTCCAGTAATGGCCCCATTCTGTCAGGAAGTTCACAGGGTAACCTTGGACCGGGCACTCTCTTTTGGCCTCACCTCCCTTGCAGCAGGTTGTTGTGATGTTGAAATGGGGAACAAAGGACATTCAGGGCTCCATTGAGGAAGGCTGCAATAAAATGCTCAAGACTGATAGAGAAAGCAGTTATAGTTAGAACATACAAACATAAAAAGAGCCCTGCTGGATGAGACCAGTGGTCCATCTAGTCCGGCATCCTGTCTCACACAGTGGACAATCATTTCCTCTGGAGGACCAACAACAAGACATAGAGGCCGAGGCCTTCCTAAGAACATAAGAAGAGCCCTGCTGGATCAGACCAGTGGTCCTTCTGGTCCAGCCTCCTGTCTCACACAGTGGGGAACCAGTTCCTCTGGAAGTCCAACAACAGGGCACAGAGGCTGAGGCCTTCATAAGAACATCGGAAAAGCCCTGTTGGATCAAACCAGTGAGGGTCCATCTAGTCCAACATCCTGCCTCATACGGCAGCCAACCAGTTCCTCTGGAGGGCCAACAACAGGGCGTGGAGGCCGAGGCCTTCTCCTGATGTTGCCTCTTGGCTCGGATTCAGAGACTTACAGCCTCTGAACATGGAGGTTCCCCTCAGTTACCATGGCTAGTAGCCACTGATAGACTTATCGTCCATTAATCTATCTAATTGGTCCAGCCTCCTGTCTCACAGAGTGGCCAACCAGTTCCTCTGGGCAGCCAACAACAGGGCAGAGAGGCCGAGGCCTTCCTAAGAACATAAGAAGAGCCCTGCTGGAACAGAACAATAGTCCATCTAGTCCAGCATCCTGACTCACACAGTAGCCAACCAGTTCCTCTGGATGGCCAACAACAGAGCATAGAGGCTGAGGCCTTCCCCTGATGATGCCTCCTTGCTCTGGGACTCAGAGGCTTAGTGCCAGTTTCAGGGGTCCAAGCATATGTTGCTTCCCTGATGGAGACTGTTGCTACCTGAAGGACTGCCACTCTCTATCCAGGTACCTCTGTGCTCATCTTGCAGTTTCGCAATAATAAGGAAATGCCTTTCATTTGCCACCTGCTGATGAAGGAACCGGCCTTGTTCGAGGAGGCTTTCCTGAAATTTCGTATGGCTTGAGGGAGCAGAGAGTTGCATAGAATGATGTTATGGAAACGAAACATGGAAATGTGTGTGGCGTTTGCCTTAAAAGGAAAAAAAATGAACATTAATATAGAAGGCCAACCGAAGACTCTTGCGTGGTGCTATCAACGCGTACGACGACCACGGTTTCTCCCCGGCTAAGCACTGATCGCAGGAGAAGGAGAACACGAATGCCTTTTCCCCCTGGCTGTTCATCACACTTGGAGGCTGTGCTATCGAATCACAAAAGATCATTCGAGGGTTCGCCGTAGCTTGTCTGAAGGTCTCGAAGGAGAGGAGTAAACAAGCAGCAATTAGCTCCAACCTTAACGTCACCACTATTTAGACAAGCTGCCTCCTACCGCCGCTTGACTTTTTCATCATATGAAATGGAGCGCTTGGGAAACTTTATGCGCAGCCTTGATAAACGAGGAAATCTTGTGGCCCGCATGCTAAATCATGGTGATAGCGGAGTCCGCCTTCTTGTGAGGGAGCTCTCTCAGCTTGGAAGTCCCCAGTTCCTCGGGACACTCAAGAATCCCAAGAGACGGCTGTAGACAAGGTATTCTCTGTCAGCACTAAGGGGTGGATCCAAAGGTCATTTTCTGACAACAGAAGGCAGCCTTTCCAGCACTGGGTTGCCAACCTCCAGGTGAGCCCGGGATATCCCGAGGAATAAAAGCTGACCTCCAGGCAACAGAAATCAGCCCCCCTGGAGAACTTGCCTTGCAATTGTGTAAAGTTGTATTGAGAGTAAGATGGCCTGTTCCTAGTTATTTTGCAAAGCTGACTTATTATACAACATGATTTTTACTAAATGTCCAAGTCATTCATGTCACAGTGATTGTTGTTTGTTGTATTTCACCCTGGAGAAAATGGCTGCTTTGGAGAGTGGACTCCTCTAGAGTATCACATCCCCACTGAGGTCCCTCCCCTCCCCAAACACTACCGTCCCTGGACTCTACCCACCAAGTTTGGTGTAGTGGTTAGGAGCGCAGACTCTAATCTGGGAGAACCGGATTTGATTCCCCACTCCTCCACATGCAGCTGCTGGTGTCACCTTGGATCAGTCACAAGTTCTCTCAGAGCTGTTCTCTCATGAGCAGTTCACAGAAGAGCTCTCTCAGCCCCACCTACCTCACAGGGTGTCTGTTGTGGGGAGGGGAAGGGAAAGGGCAGGGTATAAATCTAACTTCTTCTTCTTCTTCTTCTTCTTCTTCTTCTTCTTCTTCTTCTTCTTCTTCTTCTTCTTCTTCTTCTTCTTCTTCTTCTTCTTCTTTCCTTTCCCAACCCAGAGTTGGCAACCCTATGCCCAGCAAAACAAAAAAATTCCTGGCCTCTGTGCCAGCACGTCACTTTTGGGTAGAAACCAGAAATTACAACTGGTAGCTCTAGGAACTAGTGGAGATTCTGGGATAATAGAGTTCTGGTGATTCCTAGAGCTACCCACCATCACTTCTGGGTTGTAGCTAGAATTGATGTAGTGATGTTGGTGATGTCACACACACACCCAATCTCCCCGACCCGATCTTTCCACTGGTTGCAAGACTTGGCCTAGCAAACCTACTTTCAGCATTGTGAAGAGACTGAAATCATAAGCAAATCCTGCGGGGCCTATTTCAGAAATTTACTTCATCGGGCTGTACTGGCTGCTCTCATAATTCTCGGTCAGTCCCAGGGGTCGTTTTGTAGAAAAAGAGCTAGGGGAACTCATTAGCATAACTCATTAGCATATGCCACACCCCCTGACATCACCAGAAGTGTGTCATAAGGCCACACACCCCGCCCCCAACGGTCCTAGTGCAAGGAAGCCCCGTGAAGGCCCTCCCTGGCCCCAGGCAGGCAGGGGTGGGGAGAGGCGGGGAGGAAGCAACTTACCCTCCCTCTTCTCCTGCCTCCTCCTGGCTGAATGAGGGCCGGAAGCGGGGCGGCCGGAAGCAGAGGGCGGAGCTTCGTCATGTGCCCCGCCCCCTGTACCTCACCCGGGGGAACTGCGATCCCCCCCGAAATGACCTCTGGTCAGTCCCCTTTAACATTGGAAACTCTTTTCTCACTAAAATAATTTCAGGGGGATAGGTGTGCTAGTCAGTAGCAGCAGCAGCACAGAATTTGAGCCCAGGAGCAACTGAAAGACCGACATTTTCCAGATGATCTGGCATCTGACAAAATGAGCTTTGACTCACAAAAATTTATACCCTGGGGCATTCTGCTGGTCTTTAAAGTGCAAACAAGAAGGGAAAGGCTCCTACCATATAATTAGCAAAAAGGGAGGGTAGGATGCTGAGATAAACCATGTCTAACTATAATAAATTAAATAACACATCTACAGGTGCCTGCAAGCACAGGAAGAACAGCCCCTCGTTGCTTAAAATTCTGTTGAGTACCCGTGTGCACTGTGTTGTGCCTCTTAGCCGGCTTTGGATGCTACATTAAGATGCTGAGCTGCAGACTGGAAGGTCTGTAGTTCGGCAGTTCGAGACCCAAGTGCCACATGACGGAGTGAGCTCCCATCTCTGGCCCCAGCTCCTGCCAACCTAGCAGTTCGAAGACAAGAAATTGCAAGTAGATAAATAGGTACCTCTGCTGTGGGAAGGTGACAGCGTTCCATACACCTTGGCATCTAGTCATGCCAGCCACATGACCACGAAAATGTCTTTGGCTTGGAAATGGAGAGGAGCACCACCAAAGGGCTGCGGTGGCTTAGTGGTTAAGACGCTGAACTGCAGACCGGAAGGTTGGTAGTTCGGCAGTTCGAGACCCAAGTGCCACATGACGGAGTGAGCTCCCATCTCTGCCCCCAGCTCCTGCCAACGTAGTGATTCAAAAGCAAGCAATTGCAAGTAGATAAATAGGTACCACTGCAGTGGGAAGGTAACAGCGTTCCGTGCGCCTTGGCATCTAGTCATGCCGGCCACATGACCACGGAAACGTCTTCGGACAGCGCTGGCTCTTCGGCTTGGAAATGGAGATGAGCACTGCTCCCTAGAGTCGGATTTGACTGGCTTTCGAGCAAGAGAAACCTTTATACTTATAGGTGTAAAAGATGACACTGTTAGGCTATAAATATAAGTGTTTAATTTATTATAGTTTGTAACAGTTTATCTTGCCTTCTACCCTCCCTTTTTGGTCTTTAAAGTGCTACTGGACCCAAATTATTTTCTAACTATTCCACATACCACCATCATCTTGAACACATACAAAACAAAAATTCCCTTCATTCCACCTGACCCAGTTTCTTCCTGAACTCCAATAATCAATTTCTTTCCTTCTTTTTTAGGAATGTGGAGTCCATTTCTAATCGATTATGTTTTGAATAAAGAGAATTTTGAATAAAGGAGAGGTAGGAAGAGCTGCTGTCCCCAGTTTCAGAATTAAACTCTGTAGATGCTCAGAGGCAAGTGATGTCTTCCCAAGCCTTCCTACACTCCTGGCTAGAGCACCATCCTGTAGTTTGTAACATTTTAAAAAACTGCAATGGTTAAAGTTACAAAAGGGTGCACTGATTTCCCTGCAAAGAGGAATCAAAGAGAAATGAAAGAGTAATCCCACATTTAAAAGAGAGAAAAGAGAGAGAGAGAGAGAGAGAGAGGAATCAACAGGGCTTTTTTTTTTTTAAGAGGAGCTGGAACTCTCAAGAGAGTTTTCAATCTGTATCCTGAAAACTCATGAACTTTTAAACATTTTTTAAAGCATTCTGTCGAAGAAGTTCCGGTACTCTGTTCTGGCACATTCCCTCAGAAAAAAAGCCCTGAATCAATAATTATATAGCTATATTTAAAACAATTAATTTTGGAAAAAGGAATTCCCTCCCCGTGAATATGTGAAACTGCCTTCTACTGAATCAGACCCTTGGTCCATCAAGGTTAGTATTGTCTACTCAGACTGGCAGTGGCTCCCCAGGGTGTCAGGCAGAGGTCTTTTATATCACCTACCGCCTGGTCCTTTTCACTGGAGATGGTTGGGATTTGCCTAGGACCTTCTGAACGACAAGCAGATGATCTACCACTCATCCACATCCCCTCCTCATAACAATATCCCCAGTTTGGTGTAGTGGTTAAGTGTTAGAACTCTAATCCGGGAGAACCGGGTTTGATTCCTTACTCTTCCACTTACAGCTGTCAAAGCTGTTCTTGAAAGAGCAGTTCTCGAGAGAGCTCTCTCAGCCCTACCTACCTCACAGAGTGTCTGTTGTGGGGAGGGCAAGGGAAAGGAGTTGGTAAGCCGCTCTGAGACTCCGAGTGAAGGGCGGGGTATTAATCCAATCTCCTCCTCCTCCTCCTCCTCCTCCTCCTCCTCCTCCTCCTCTTTGCTATTGTAGAATCCGGTAGTCTCCCCCCTCCTCCCTTCTTCTTCCTCCCTAGTCTTTTCTATTTTTAAAAATCCACAGGGGACATGACTTTGCACCTGCGCCTGGAGCCCTAGAGGAGGAATACGAGAACAGTCGCAGAGATGCTGAGGAACAGGAAGTACAAAAGCATTGTACTCCCTGGTCCCTTTCCATCTGAAGCCACTCTTGGAAATCGAAGATGCAGGCGGTCTGCTCCAGCCACCAAGCAGTTGCCAACCTCCAGGTGCAGCCTGGAGATCTCCCGCAGTTACAACCGATCGCCAGACTACAGAGATAAGTTCCCCAAGAGAAAATGGGTACTTTGGAGGGTGGACTCTCTGGCATTGCACCCTGCTGAGGTTCCGCCACTCCCCAAGCTCTGCTCTTCCCAGGATCCACTCTCAAATCTCCAGGAATTTCCCAACCCAGAGTTGGCGACCCTATCTGTGAGCTCTGTAAGGATTTTAAATCATGCCTTGCGATTCCTTTATTGCTTTTCTGTCCCGCCTTTCTTCCATCAAGGAACTCAAATTGCAATTGTTGATTACGCCATTGACATTTCCAAGTATTTAGTAATTTAAGAATGAATTTGGGTGGAGAAGGTTGTTCCGTAATGCTTTGGGCCGGATAAGCTGTTTGAAATGCCTCTTTGAGGACCCCCGCCCCAGATTGCTTGAACAGAGAGTCAGAGAAATATATTATTTTTTAATTTATCTGTTTTTTCCCTCAGGGGTGTCCGGGGTGACCAGCATCCCTTGTAAAAGTGTTATATTATGATTCCCTCTTATATGCTTATTGCTCATTAGGACCGCATCTTTATGGGCCGGCTCCATAATTAAATTTTGTTAACTGTAAAAGGCAGGACGCTGGGCCTTCTGAACTTCAAAGCCCCCTTGCCAGGTATCGCAAATGGGCACAGAGGCGTTCAGTTGACTGCGTGCCAACCCTCGCTCTGTTAGAGAGAAAGAGAGAACCGGGGAGAAGCAGGCCTTTTAGTGCAGATAGTTAAAAGGATATCACGTTAAGAGATGCAGTTAGTTCGACTGCGCCGCATTTGTCTCTTGGATTTGCACAGATCTACAGTACAGACGCTTTGACACATAAATCCCACAATTATTATTGTGTTGCCCTTTTCCAAGAAAGGGTAAAGGAGATTTGTAGGAGCACTTAACACATGTAAATCCCCACCTCTTCAAACCAAAGCAGCGTGCTAAATGGGTCCATAAATTTCTTAACTATTCTGTCCTTTAAGTAGGGGGGGGGGGGGGAGTATTCTCTTTTGCATGTGTACATGTGTGTGCATGCACGCACATGTAATTAAACACACAGCTTGCGCGTCTGCAGTTCTTGAGAGCCGAGAATTTCTTTTTACGGAAAAAGGAGCACTCGCAAAATAAATTTTCGCATATGTATTTATTTTATTACCTGTTAACTTATTTAATACAGGGGAATTTCTCACTTCCCGTACCTCAGTGGCTTGGAGCTGGCAACAATAGCTGCAAAACCAAGGCCAGGGCTGAGAATGGATGCAGATGACTGTCATAAAGGCACTGGCTTTGATCCAGCTCTGTAAAGCCCGGGAGTGCAGCAGGTCACAAAATGCACACCTGTATGGAGATGGACATCTGTATCTACATCAGATCCATGTGTGGTTCCCAGTTCCTGGCAAGGCATCCCTCTTCCACACTTGGATCTTTAATATTGGATTGGGTCAGCGGTGCAGAGTCCTCTATTGGCTTTCTGGAAGGGGTACTGAGAAGCTCGGGTCACAGTCTGAGGAGGAAGTTCCCCTCTGCGATCTGTCATTGTAATGTATTGAACGTGTTATATGAATCACTCCATTGACATCCTATGTTAAGCTTGAGCCGAACAAACTGAACTCCTATTGGTCGCTCTGCAACAGCGACCAATCAGAACTGTCACTGTTCCCTGCGAGGGAAGTAAGCTCATTGGTCTTTATCCGAACAACCTCATTGGTTGATTATTGTAAATAGGTGTGGTTATGTTAGCCCGGGAATGTTTAAAAGGAGCCTAGCTCCCAATTGTTTCTTGTTCTGGTTATGAATGCGTTTAAGTGCTTGTTCATTACTTCAATAAAGCTGAATCACTTCTTTGCTGAAATCACTCTCCGATCCTTTGTTAACAAAGCAAAGAGAATCTTGCCTTTGCCCTGAGCTGGCTATGTGCCTTAAGCAAACTGTTCTCTCTCAGTCACGTGCTTGCAGTCTGCCACTGGCCGACAGTACATATGGACTCACTAAGCTGCCTTCTACTGAATCAGACCATTGGTCCATTGAGGTCAGTATTGTCTACTCAGACGGCCAGTGGCTCTCCAGAGTCTCAGTTCTTTCACATCTAATCAACCACATCTTCCAACTTTTAGGTGGCACTCTGAGATCTCCTGTTATTTCAGTTAACCTCCAGATTACCAAGGTCAGCTCCCCTGGAGAAAATGGCTGGTTTGGAGGGTTGACTCTATGGCATTATACCCTGCTCAGGTCTCTCCTCTCCCCGAACTGTGGCCTCCCCAGGCTCCACCCCCCAAATCTCCAACTATTTACCAACCCAGACTTGGCAACCCTTTATTCACATCACCTACCACCTGATCCTTTTAAGTGGAGATGCCAGGGATCGAACCTGGGACCTTCTGTATACCAAGCAGATGCTCTACCACTGAGCCATTACACCCTGCTGAGGTCCTTCCCCCTCCCAAGACCCAGGGCTCCACCCCCCCTTCCCCAAATCTCCAAGTATTTCCCAACCCAGAGCTGGCAATCTTTTTCACATCACCTACCACCTGATCCTCTAGGGTGGAGATGCCAGGGGTTGAACCAGGGACCTTCTGCAGGCCAAGCAGATGCTCTACCACAGAGCCATGGCCCTTCTCTGGTGGGTATAAGTACATTCATTTCTCTTAACATTTTCTAGTGTTACCTAAAAGCTAAATGCCAGGGATAGCTGAAGCCAAGGCTGCAGCCGTGTCACAATCCTGCAACATTTCACAAACGAAACCGGATAATGTCCATAAGAACATAAGAGAAGCCAATGTTGGATCAGGCCAATGGCCCATCCAGTCCAAAACTCTGTGTCACACAGTGGCCAAAATCCAGGTGCCATCAGGAGGTCCACCAGCAGGGCCAGAACTCCAGAAGCCCTCCTACTCTTGCCCCCCAAGCACCAAAAATCCAGCGCATCACTGCCCCAGCCAGAGTCCTAAATCTATAAAAAGGTAAAGGTTCCCTTGCTCGAAAGCCAGTCGAATCCGAGTTTAGGGTTGCGGTGCTCATCTCCATTTCCAAGCCAAAGAGCCAGTGCTGTCCGAAGACATTTCCGTGGTCATGTGGCCGACATGACTAAACACCAAGGTGCACGGAACGCTGTTATCTTCCCACCTAAATCTATACCTTGTGGTTAATAGCCACTGATGGTCCTCTGCTCTTGAGAACATAAGAGAAGCCATGTTGGATCAGGCCAGTGACCCAGCCAGTCCAACACTCTGTGTCACACAGTGGCCAAAAATATCAGGTGCCATCAGGAGGTCCACCAGTGGGGCCAGAAGCCCTCCCACTGATTCCTCCCAAGCACCAACAATACAGAACATCACTGCCCCAGGCATAGTGTTCTATCTATAGGTAAAGGTAAAGGTTCCCTTGCTCGAAAGCCAGTCGAATCCGACTCTAGGGTTGCGGTGCTCATCTCTGTTTCAAAGCCGAAGAGCCAGCGCTGTCCGAAGACGTTTCCGTGGTCATGTGACTGGCATGACTAAACACCAAGGCATACGGAATGCTGTTACCTTCCCACCGAAGTGGTACCTATTTATCTACTTGCAATTTCTTGCTTTCAAACTGCTAGGTTGGCAGGAGCTGGAACTAGAGATGGGAGCTCACTCCATCATGTGGCACCCGGGTCTCAAACTGCTGAACTACTGACCTTCCACAGCCTGCAGTTCAGCATCTTAACCACTTGAGCCACCACAGCTCCTTCTATCTATACCTTGTGGCTAATAGCCATGGATAGACCTCTGCTCCATAAGAAGAGAAGAAGAAGAGATTGGATCTATACCCCGCCCTTCACTACCCAAAGGTGTCTCAGAGCGGCTTACAAACTCCTTCCCTTCCCCTCCCCACAACAGACACCCTGTGAAGTAGGTGGGGCTGAGAGAACTCTTGACAGAAACTGCTCTTTTTCAAGAACAGCTGTGCCAGAGCTACAGCTTGCCCAGGGTCATCCAGCCAGGTGCAAGTGGAGGAGTGGGGAATCAAACCCGGTTCTCCCAGATTAGAGTCCGCGCACTTAACCACTACACCAAACTGGCTCTCTTTTATCCAATCCCCTCTTGAAGGTCTCTGTGCTTATAGCCACCCCACATCCTATGGCAGTGATCCCTGTTGATCCTTCTCATATCTAGAAAGCACATGCACCGCCTCCCGCCCCATCACACACGGCTGAGTCTTTTCATCACCTGCTGTATAATGTGTACAGTGACTCTGCAATAGCCAAGGAGGTTTTTGTTCTTTGGGTGAATGACAGACTATAGAAATGCAATGACCTTTCAATATCCCACAGCAGCTGCAGCATGGGAAATGGCAGACTCACCCAATTCCTTAGCCTTCATGTACAGACACTGATGTCATGGACTCCTGACCAACCCCAGGTTCAGACCGCAAACTGCAAGTTTGCTTTCCCCCCAGATGTTCAAAATTAGGTTGCATTACTAGACTGATAGGAGCTGCGGTGGCTCAAGTGGTTAAGACGCTGAACTGCAGGCTGTGGAAGGTCAGTAGTTCAGCAGTTTGAGACCCAGGGGTGCCGTATGACGGAGTGAGCTCCCATCTCTAGCTCCAGCTCCTGCCAACCTAGCAGTTCGAAAGCAAGAAATTGCAAGTAGATAAATAGGTACCACTTCGGTGGGAAGGTAACAGCGTTCCGTGCGCCTTGGTGTTTAGTCATGCCGGTCACATGACCACGGAAACGTCTTTGGACAGCGCTGGCTCTTCGGCTTTGAAACGGAGATGAGCACCGCAACCCTAGAGTCGGATTCGACTGGCTAGCGAGCAAGGGAACCTTTACCGTTACCTTTTTACTAGACTGATGTTCCCATGCCCATCCTTCATATAGCATCTTTGTTTTTGTCAGAGACTTGAGGGACCCCAGAGCTCCCTCGCTCCAAGTGGAACTGAGGAGGAGGAGGAGAAGAGATTTATACCCTACCCTTCACTACCCTAAGGTGTCTCAGAGCAGCTTACAATCTCCTTTCACTTCCCCCTCCCCACAGCAGACTCCCTGTGAGGTAGGTGGGGCTGAGAGAGCTCCTTCAAGAACTGCTCTTGAGAGAGCAGCTCTGAGAGAACTTGTAACTGACCCAAGGACACACCAGCAGCTGCATGTGAAGGAGTGGGGAGCCAAACCCCGTTCTCCCAGATGAGAGTTCATGCTCCTAACCACTACACCAAACTAGCCATCCTTTGCCTCCACTCACCACGTCAGCAGCACAGGTGATATCTTCAAATCAGCTTGCTGCCTGACAATCAGCTGGGAGACAGCCCTGAGGAGGAGATGAGCCACTGTGGAGATGAGTTGGGGAGAGGCGGGACCTTCCTGCAGGAACTGCTCAGATCTCTTGGGAGTCCCAGAGGGGAGGAGCCACCAAAGGGGCTGGCCTCAGAGTGGTCCAGGGCCTTCATAAAGCAAAGGGGAAATGGCCGAGGGGCTGTGGCTCAGTGGGAGAGCCTCTGCTTGGCATACAGACGGTACTAGGTTCCATCCCCACCATCTCCAATTAAAAGGCTCAGGCAACAGGTGATGGGAAAGATCTCTGCCTGAGGTCCTGGAGAGTTCCTGCCAGTCTGAGTAGACAAGACTGATCCTGATGGACCAAGGCTCTGACTCCGTATAAGGCAGCAGCATCTGACGTGGGGGCTCTTGCTCCTTCAGTCTGAAGGAAACAGTGGCAGGAGAAAAGTGGGGACAAACATGAGTGAAACCCCCTCTCTTTTACTCTGAGGCCCATGGAAGGGTATACAGTGCTCCCTGCTGGCAAGGATCCGCCAGACTCTCAAAGAACATTTACAGTTATAAATTAAACAAACAACAAAAAAAAGGAGAAGGTCTGCTTTCAGTCCTGATGATGATGGATAGAGAGGAGCAGCACGGTTTACCACGAATAAACATTGGCCCTTTCTGCACTCTCCTTGGTGTAGTGGTTAAGTGTGCGGACTCTAATCTGGGGGAACCGGGTTTGATTCCCCACTCCTCCACTTGCAGCTGCTGGATGACCTTGGGCAAGCCATAGTTCTGGCGCAGCTGCTCTTGAAAAAGACCAGTTTCTGTCAAGAGCTCCCTCACCCAACCTACCTCACACAGTGTCTGTTGTGGAGAGGGGAAGGGAAAGGAGTTTGTAAGCTGCTCTGAGGCTCCTTTGGGTAGTGAAGGGTGGGGTATAAATCCAATCTCTTCTTCTTTTACCTCACAGGGTGTCTGTTGTGGGGAGGGGGAGGGAAAGGAGTTTGTAAGCCGCTCTGGGACTCCTTTGGGTAGTGAAGGGCAGGGTATAAATTCAATCTCTCCTCCTCCTCC
>NW_015166432.1:236394-247117 GCF_001447785.1 Gekko japonicus | reverse complement strand
CTCTGCACTAAAATCGAGTTCAACCTTTTTGTTCTGTGTCTCCCCCCCCCCCTTTCTACATTACATTACCTCCCTTCAGTGGTCAGCCTGGTTTCCGCCTGCTGTTGCCCTGGGTTATTTGGATGTTGTTTTGACGCTGAGCTGCAGACCGGAAGGTCTGTAGCTCAGCAGTTCGAGACCCGAGTGCTGCATGACGGAGTGAGCTCCCGTCTCTGGCCCCAGCTCCTGCCAACCTAGCAGGGCGGGGTATAAATTTGACTATAAATAAATAAATAAATAGGCACCGCTTCGGTGGGAAGGTAACAGCTTTCCGTGCGCCTCGGTGTCTAGTCATGCCGGCCACATGACCACGGAGAAGTCTTCGGACAGCGCTGCCTCTTCGGCTTGGAATCAGAGATGAGCACCGCCCCCCTACTGTCGGATTTGACTGGCTTTCAAGCAAGGGAAACCTTTACCTTAAATTGCCGTGACTCGAACACTGAGAAAATCTGGAATGGCAGGCAAATGCGGACAGGACTGTTCTCAGCTTCGACAGCCAAGCCAGAAAGCAGAGTGGCACGTCTGTGAATCAAGAGAGGCAAGCCACGTGCCAACACCCAGACCTCCCCTCGCAGGATGGAGATTTGTTTGCAGAGATAGGGGAATAAACGTCTCTTTGTGCACACCACCCAGCCATGCAGAGTCACAGTCTATAAAGGTTACTGCAAGAAGAAATAACGAGGGTTGCTGCTTACCTGGTTCCCGAGGTTTGTTTTATTTTATTTATTGAACTGGTATCCCGCCCTACTCCACGAATGGGCTCAGGGCGGCTCACAACACACTAACAACAATTAAAAAACCACGATATAAAACCAGTTAAACAATTAAAACAGGATGGCATTAAACACAAAGAATCCAACGTCTCCTGTGACATTTTAAAAGGCAATGGTAAATAGCCTGATCAGATGGTGGGAGGCAGTGCTCCCTCTAAGCTGCGGAGTCTTGTGAGCAAAAATTCTACTCTGTGAGCAACTAGCATTAAAGTTGCGAGGGAGCGATTTGGCTACTGCATACATTAGTTTGCTCTGGAGCCCTCCTTCCTGAGCTAAGGCAAAACTGTGTGAGCCAGAGGCTAAAAAACCGCGAACTAGCTCACACTAACTCAGCTTTGACGGAACACTGGTGGGAGTTACCTAAAATGTAGTGCCCCACAGATGATAAACAGTGTCTAGGAGGCACTGGGCAGGTACCAAAGGCATAGTACATAGATCGTAGCATCATAAATACTGAAATACACAGCTTAACTCTAAGACAACTCTAGCAGGGCCGGAGCCCTGCTTATATGCATGCAAAACACACACAACCACACACACACTCCCCGTGATAGGCTTCTTACAAAACATTACTACTTGACTGGTTTATTCCAGAGTCCTGGTCAGCTATTGTTCTTGTGCTCCAAGCTCAACCAGTCTCTAGGGTGATTCAATCAGCCAGTCTCTAGGGTGATTCAATCAGGAATGATTCAATCCCAAGTCATTGTCCAGTGGCTGTTTGAAGACTAGCAGTGAGGGGGAGCTCACCACCTCCCTAGGCAGCCGCTTCCACTGTTGAATTTCTCTTACTGTAAAACCTTTTTCTTAATTATCCAGCCAGTGGTTTTCCACCCCTGCCCTCCTCTAAGTGACAGCCTTTCAAGTACTCAAAGAGAGCAATCCTGTCTCCTGTCAACCTCCCCTTCTCCAGACTGAACATTCCCACGTCCCTCAGCCTTTCCTCGCAGGGCTTAGTCTCCAGGCCCCTGATCATCCTCATCACTCTCTTCTGTACCCACTCCATTCAGTCCACATCCTTTTTGAGATGAGGCTTCCAGAACTGCACACAGTACTCCAGGTGTGGCCTGAACAACATGGGACTGTGACATCTTGTGATCTGGATATTATTTGGCATATCGTTTAGTTTCTCCCCATTAAGAATGTGCAAGTCTTACTCTGCCTTGACTTGGATGGCCCAAGGGTAGCCTGAGCTCATCAGATCTCAGGAAGCTAAGCCGGGTCAACCTTGCTCAGTATTTGGATGGGAGACCTCCAAGGAAGCCCAGGGTTGCTACGCAGAGGAAGGCAATGGCCAACCACCTCTGTTCATCTCTTGCTTTGAATACCCTACGGGGGTTGACATGAATGAGCTGCAATTTGGTGGGAGTTCCCAGCATCAAGTCCGAATCTATTATTCCTGATGAGTTCTAATCCATGTGGAGGCTTCTGGTTTGGGTCCCCAAGAATCTGTATATAAATGTTGATTAAAAATGGGTTTTTGGCATCTGTCCATGTTTTGGTGGAATCACATCGTTGGTCTTCATTTAGGGCTGCCGCCCTCCTTCTGTGAAAATGGTGCTTGTTAAAGTTTTGTCTCTCTTTGGATGATATTGGGATATATGGATTTTGTTCGATTGCCTCTTTGAGAAAGCTGAGAAGAAACAGAATTAAAGGTCGACAAGCCCGTCAGGTCCGTCAAAGGCTCCATGAGAACGTCCATAAATCATCCACAATGACTGGATTTGAAAGAACAAAGGACGTAGGACCGTTTACTACAGCACGAGCACTTTAATCTTGGAAAGAACACTTATAGGCACTTTCATTCATCATTAGAATGGACTGTTGATAGTGATAATGAATTGTTTATTGAGATTAAGATATGTTATGTTCAGTGTTCCCTCTAAGGTGAGTTGGTGTGAGCTAGCTCACAGTTTTGTAGCCTCCAGCTCACACATTTTTCTCTCAGCTCAGGAAGGAGGGCTCCAGAGCACTCTAATTGATGCAGGAGCCAAATCGCTCGCTCACAACTTTAATGCCTGTAGCTCACAAAGTAGAATTTTTGTTCACAAGACTCCACAGTTTAGAGGGAACATATGTTGTAGAGACATAAGCACTGTAATAAAATATTGAAGCACTGAACTTTTCATAGTTATAATCAGGACTCTTTTTGTAGAAAAAGCCCAGCAGGAACTCATTAGCATAATAGGCCACACCCGACAGCAAAACTCATTAGCATACTAGGCCACACCCTGACAGCACCGCTCATTAGCACATTAGGCCACACCCCCATGTTACCAGAAGTGTGGCCATCCAGCCACACCCACCTTCTTATTCTGTTTACCTTGTTTGTTGTCAAAACCCAGGGCTTTTTTTGTAGCAGGAACTCCTTTGCATGTTAGACCACACACCCCTAATGTAGCCAATCCTAATGAGTTTCTGCTGTTGGGTGTGGCCTATTATGCTAATTGTAATGTATTGAAACGATTACATGAATCACCTCATAGGACTCCCATGTTAAGCTTCGAGCCAGACCAGGGCTCCTCTGAACGAACTTCCTATTGGTCGCTTCGTAACAGCGACCAATCAGAACGATACCATTCCCTAGGAGGGAAAGACTCCCATTGGTCTTTATTCTAGCAATCTCATTGGTTGTTATTTGTAAATAGGCGTGGCTACATTAGCCCGGTTATGTTTAAAAGGAGCATAAGCTCCCACTGTTTTCTGTTCTGGTTTCTTACTGAGTTGAGTGCTTGTTCGTTACTTCCAATAAAGCTGAATCACTTGCTGAATCACTCTAAGAGTCCTTTGTTAGCGCGATCTAACAATTGGCGACGAAGGTGGGATGTTAGAGCAGGTAGGCAGCCCTGCGGACATCCACACTTCGGACTCGGAAGAAAGCGAGCAGAGCACAGCAGCCGATCCGGCGGAGGCGCCACCAGCTCCGGTGCCCAAGTCTCCCCCGATGGCTGGAAGCCAGAAGTTCGAGTGCTTCGAACCCTCCTCAGAAGACTGGGACTCCTACCTGTCCAGGTTCGAGTTCCATCTGGAGACCCACGACATCACCGATGAGGCGAAGAAACGAGCATGCCTCCTGAGTTCCTGCGGGAAGGGGACCTTCGACATAGCCAGGTCGTTGGTGGCCCCAACTGATATAAAGACTGTCACCTACGCTGACATCACGGAGAAGCTTAAGGCTCACTATTCTCCACAACCGTCGGAGATCGCCTGCCGGCACGCTTTTTACAAGCGGAACCAGGCCGGAGGCGAGACCATCGCAGATTTCGTGGCGGCCCTTCGCAAAGCCGCACGGCCATGTAATTTCCACAACGTGGAGGAAGCCCTCAGAGACCGTCTCGTCTGCGGTCTCAAAGATGAAAGGCTGCAACAGAGGCTGTTCGCCCGCACCACCCTGACCTGGGCAGTGGCCTACGAAGAGGCCGTGGCCGCGGAAGCAGCGGAGAAGTCCACGAAGGAGGTCCGCCAGCGGGTGGCAGAGCCCAGTATACACGCTCAACGAGACAGCGAGGGCGAAGACGCGGATGATGACGTCAACGCGGTTCGAGGCAAGCGGACCCCAGCGAAGACTACCAACGTCAAGCCTTGCTCCGGTTGTGGCGGGAAACACCAGCGCGACTCCTGTTGGGCTCGTGATGTCGACTGCAGAGCGTGTGGGCGGCGTGGTCATCTGGCCAGAGTCTGCAGATCAGCAAAGAAGGATCCCTCAACTAACAACCGGTCAGCGCAGAGGGGCACTCCAGTCAGCACCCAAGGCAAGACCCGTTCCTCAGCATCGGAAGCAAGCTGCCAGTTGACGGCGACCTTGTCGAGCGCATCGGCCGTAAATCGCACCAGCAGCCAGGGCAAGATCACCGTGACTCCACTCCTCGACGGCCGACCCTGTACAATGGAGGTGGACTCAGGATCGTCCGTGACGGTGATTTCTGCCGCGTCCTGGCGCCAGTTGTTCCCGAACCGAAGCCGGCGGCGGCTCCAGCCTGCGGGAACCAGAGTGTCCGACTTCCAGGGCAACCGAATTCCCTTGGCCGGACGGGACTCTGTTACTGTTGAGTATAAGGGGAAATGTGTTAAACTGTCATTCCTGATTGCAGAGGGAGACCGGGTTAACCTGCTAGGGTTAGATTGGTTTGAGCCATTGGGCATTGGTATTTCTGGGATTAACAGGATGTCTGAAAATAAATGGGGCATGCTGTACGACCTGTTCCCTGATGTATTTGCCGAAGGGTTGGGGAGGTACAAGGGCCCCCCGGTTGCGTTTGACTTAGATCCGTCAGTCAAACCTATTAGGTTGAAGTATCGGAAAGTACCTGTGTCTCTCAAACATAAGGTGGAAAAAGAGATTGACAAACTAGTTGAGCAAGGGGTTTTAGAGCCAGTACCATACAGCAAATGGGAGACCCCGATCGTAACCCCTGTCAAATCAGATGGGTCCATACGACTATGCGCCGATTACAAATGTACGATTAACAAGGCGCTGCAGCAACATTCGTACCCGGTCCCGGTAATAAGCCACATTTTGGCTTCCCTGGGGGGTGGCAAGATTTTCGCCAAATTTGACCTGGCCCAGGCATACCAGCAGTTGCCTGTCACCCCGGAGGCTGCCGAGGCCCAAACAATTGTAACCCACCAAGGGGCTTTTAAAGTGAACAGGCTGCAATTCGGGGTCAACGTAGCACCTGGGATTTTTCAGGGCCTCATGGAACGTCTACTAAGGGGGGTACCTGGCACAGTGCCCTATTTTGACGACGTGCTGATTGCGGGCGGGTCTGAACAGGAACTACTGGACCGGGTTAAAGAGGTCCTCAGGCGTTTTCAAAATGCCGGTCTCAGAGTTAAGCGCTCAAAATGCACGCTCGGGGTGGAAAGTGTGGACTTCCTGGGGTTTCGCATTGACGCAGAGGGAGTCCACCCCACGGATGAGAAGGTATCTGCAATCCAAAACGCCCCCAGGCCGGTGAGTAAGAAGGAGCTCCAATCCTTTTTAGGACTCCTGAATTTTTATCATGCGTTTTTACCGCATAAGGCATCAGTGGCGGCCCCTTTGCACGCGCTTTTGCACAAGGAGGCAAAATGGAAGTGGGGGCAGGCCGAGGAAAAGGCTTTTGTGGGAGTCAAGGAGCTGCTGACATCTAATGCCGTACTCACGCATTATGATGAACACAAGCTCCTGGTGTTAGCTGCTGACGCTTCACCTTTTGGAGTAGGCGCAGTTTTAAGCCATCTGATGCCTGATGGGAGCGAAGCGCCTATCGCTTTTTATTCTAGATCACTATCTGCGGCAGAGCGGAACTATGCCCAGATAGACAAGGAGGGTCTGGCGTTGGTAGCGGCTGTCAAAAAGTTCCATGATTTTATTTTTGGCAGACGATTTTTGCTGGTCACTGACCACAAGCCGCTACTGGGGATTTTTGCGCCCGATAAGCAATTGCCAAACATCATGTCCCCACGCATGCTTAGATGGGCGATATTTTTGCAGGCTTATGATTTTGACTTAGAGCACCGGCCTGGGAAAGCGATTGGGCATGCGGATGCCCTCAGCCGGTGCCCGGTGCCGGACATTGGCGCAGACCCTGCCCCCGCCTGTGAGGTCTTGGCAATTGAGGAGCTTCCTCGACCCCCGGTATCATCCAGGGACATTGCAGCACACACGGCCAAGGATAGCGTGCTGTCCCGAGTATTAAACTGGGTTTGGAGGGGGTGGCCGGTTGGAAGCGTTGAACCGGAGTTCGGCCCTTACAAAAGCCGTCAAAATGAACTATCCATTTCTAAGGGCTGTGTATTATGGGGGAACAGGGTGGTGGTTCCTGACAAACTCAGGACGAGAGTGTTAGAGTCGCTGCACGAGGGTCACCCCGGTATGGTACACACCAAAGCGTTGGCCAGAGGGTATGTCTGGTGGCCGGGGCTGGACAAAGAGATCGAAGAATGGGTACGAGGGTGTCCCAAATGCCAGCAAGTCAGACCCGATCCCCCACAAGCTACACCCCAAGGCTGGGAGTCATCTGGTAAACCCTGGGCCAGATTGCATATAGATTTTGCTGGCCCTCTCCAAGGGCAAATGTTCCTAATTGTGGTGGACGCTATGTCCAAATGGCTGGAGGTCGTGCATATGAAATCGACCACATCACTTGCTGTGATCCATGCGCTCCGCCGACTTTTTGCCACCCACGGGTTGCCTGACGTCATCGTCAGTGACAACGGGCCTCAATTTGTGTCTGAGGAATTTAGGCTCTTCCTCACGAGTAATGGCATACGCCAAATGACTTCGGCCCCTTTCCATCCGGCATCTAATGGCCAAGCCGAACGGATGGTCAGGACGGCCAAAGAGGCCCTGGGTAAAATGGACGAAGGGGACTGGAGCCAGAGGCTGGGCTCCTTTCTTTTGCTGCAGCACACCACCCCCTGTAGTGCTACAGGCCGTAGTCCGGCCGAATTGTTAATGGGGCGGAGACTCACGACCCGTTTGAACCGAATGCACCCAGACCTCACTGAAGAGCAATCCGAGCGTACCACGGCGCAACCGAAGGTGCGCATGTTTGAAAAAGGGGACAAGGTTTTCGCACGAAATTATGCAAACGGGCACTTATGGCTTCCTGGGGTTATATCCGACTCTGTGGGTACTCGAATGTATGTGGTGCAGTTAGCTGACGGTCGAATATGGCGGCGCCACATAGATCAGTTAAGGAGACGTTGGGCTAGGGACAGCGCTGACTCTCCGACGGCTGAATCCCCTGATGTCGAGTGGACACCCCCAGAGCAGGCGGTGAGTACCGAAAGGCCCGGTACTGTCCCCGAGTCAGGGCAGAACCCTGTGTGCGGGGCTGAAATCCCAGTCGAGTCTGTGCCTGATCCAGGCTGTAGTGAACCCCACTCTGACCCACAACCTTGTCTGCCCATGGAGCCTGCACCGCTCCGCAGGTCCCAGCGTTCGCGGCAAATGCCGACTTATCTGAAGGACTATGAGTGTAAATACTGTTGGAATAACTGATGTACAAAGGTTGATTGCATGTTTGTAAATAATAAAACAATTGGGATGATGGCTTAACTTAGGGGGGAGGAATTGTAATGTATTGAAATGATTACATGAATCACCTCATAGGACTCCCATGTTAAGCTTCGAGCCAGACCAGGGCTCCTCTGAGCGAACTTCCTATTGGTCGCTTCGTAACAGCGACCAATCAGAACGATACCATTCCCTAGGAGGGAAAGACTCCCATTGGTCTTTATTCTAGCAATCTCATTGGTTGTTATTTGTAAATAGGCGTGGCTACATTAGCCCGGTTATGTTTAAAAGGAGCATAAGCTCCCACTGTTTTCTGTTCTGGTTTCTTACTGAGTTAGTGCTTGTTCGTTACTTCTAAATAAAGCTGAATCACTTGCTGAATCACTCTACGCCATGTTAAGCTTCGAGCCAGGCCAGGGCTCCTCTGAGCGAACTTCCTATTGGTCGCTTCGTAACAGCGACCAATCAGAACGGTACCATTCCCTAGGAGGGAAAGACTCCCATTGGTCTTTATTCTAGCAATCTCATTGGTTGTTATTTGTAAATAGGCGTGGCTACATTAGCCCGGTTATGTTTAAAAGGAGCATAAGCTCCCACTGTTTTCTGTTCTGGTTTCTTACTGAGTTGAGTGCTTGTTCGTTACTTCCAATAAAGCTGAATCACTTGCTGAATCACTCTAAGAGTCCTTTGTTAGCGCGATCTAACACTAATGAGTTCCTGCTGGGCGTGGCCAACGCAGGAGCCAGCCGGAACTCCGTTCCTGTGCGTTCCTGCCCAAAAAGAGCCCTGGTTATAATTTCACAGTTCTTGTGGGGTTTTTGATTAGCCCTCCAGGTGGTGGCTGGAGGTCTCCTGTGATTACAATGGCTGAGGGGTGACATGATCGAGGTTTCTAAGATTATGCGTGGGATAGAGCAGGTTGAGGAAGAGGTACTTTTCTCCCTTTCTCACAATACAAGAACTCGTGGGCACTCCATGAAATTGCTGAGCAGTCGGGTTAGAAGAGATAAAAGGAAGTCCTTCTTCACCCAAAGAGTGATTAACACTTGGAATTCACTGCCACAGGAGGTGGCGGCGGCTACAAGTATGGATGACTTCAAGAGGGAATTAGATAAGCATATGGAGCAGAGGTCCATCAGTGGCTATTAGCCACAAGGTATAGATAGGAACTCTCAGGCTGGGGAGAGTGATGCTCTGTATTCTTGGTGCTTGGAGGGGTGGGGGACAGTGGGAGGGCTCCTAGTGTCCTGGCCCCACTGCTGGACCTCCTGAGGACACCTGGTATTTTTGGCCACTGTGTGACAGAGTGTTGGACTGGATGGGCCACTGGCCTGATCCATCGTTGGCGTCTCTTATGTTCTTATGTTAACTGATCTCCAGGTGACAGAGATCAGTTCACCTGGAGAAAATGGCCCCTTTGGAATGTGGGCTCTATGACATTCTTCCCCACTGACATCCCTCCCCTCCACCAACCCCACCCTCCTCAGGCTCCACCCCCCAAATCTCCAGGTATTTCCCAAACCAGAGCTGGCAGCCCTGTCTTCCTTGCTTCAAAAAAAAAGTTCTTAACGGACACACTTGGCACAGCAGATAGCATTTTGCATTTCATGTGGGGAACAACGTATGGTACGTTACGACTAGTGCCTCGAACCGCAGTCATACACTAATGAGACTGGACGGTCCTTAAATCTGGCGTGCTTTGATTAACGTGTACCCGACACTCTGCCGATTTTGCGAGTCCCATCGTCACTTGGTGGCATTACATCGCTGCCAAATTAACAACAATTTTGCCTGTGGTGATGAAGAAAGAAAGGACTGAGAATGGGCATTTGGCGTTTTTAATTAGATAATTATTTCTTTCTCTCTCTCTCTCTTTTTAAGAAAGAGCAAGAATGTGAAATATATTTTCCATGCTGGGTTTTTTCCCCATCTGTTCCAAATGAGGTGCAATATTAGCCAGTCCTGATCTTATGAATGTACCTTTAATGAATATTTCAGGATTATTTGTGGACAAAGATGTATAGGTGATATCTGCTCGGCGGGGCATCTGGTTGCAACATGTGCCTCATTAAACTACACCTGTAAGTTGGGTGAGGGTTCACTTTTTTTACACCAGGAAGGGTAATAAAGAAACATTCAATGAATGGGTTTATTAACAGAGCCAGGTGCTCCTTGCCGTAAGCTCTGGTATATTGCGCCGACACCAGTCACAAGTTGGTTAACGGCTGTAACACCAAGATTTCCAGCGCGGGATTTGGCTAATAGAACCGCGAAATGGTTATTGATGAGACTTGTTTCTTTTTACACACACCATTCTTATCTATTCTGCATTGTTGTGCAGGGGAGAAGGGGGGGGGAGGAATTACAGTGCTCAGGTGATCAACATCTCCTGGTTGTCCCCGGCCCCAAGGAAGTCTGGCTCGCCTCGACCAGGGCCAGGGCCTTTTCTGCCCTGGCCCCAGCCTGGTAGAACAAGCTCCCTCTTGAGATCAGGGCCCTGTGGGGTTTGCTACATTTCCATGGGGCCTGCAAGACAGAGCTGTTCCGCCGGGCCTTCGGATGAGCTGGTGGACATCCAAATCTATCTCGGCCTCCCCTGCTGACAATGCTGGCCAAATGGATCCAACCCAAACTGAGCATCGTTGTTGAGGTGAATCCACCCTGTTTTGTGTTTGGGTTGTGTTTGGTGTAGTGGTTAAGTGTTCGGACTCTAATATGGGAGAACCGGGTTTGATTCCCCACTCCTCCACTTGCACCTGCTGATTTGACCTTGGGTCAGTCACAAGCTCTGGCACAGCTGTCCTTGAAAAAGAGCAGTTTGTGTCAGAGCTCTCTCAGCCCCACCCACCTCACAGGGTGTCTGTTGTGGGGAGGGGAAGGGAAAGGAGTTTGTAAGCCACTCTGAGACTCC
>NW_015166432.1:232014-236360 GCF_001447785.1 Gekko japonicus | reverse complement strand
CTTCTTCTTCTTCTTCTTCTTCTTCTTCTTCTTCTTCTTCTTCTTCTTCTTCTTCTTCTTCTTCTTCTTCTTCTTCTTCTTCTTCTTCTTCTTCGAAATATGGCTTTTTAACTACTAGATTATATTGTTACTTTGCGATTTGTAATCCACCCTGTAATCCACGGGGAGGGTGGGATAAAAATCGAATTCAATAGCTAAATAAATGTACCCTGTATGACAGGCTTACAGACACGTTGACTATGCAAGTATGTGAAGTTCACAGTATCGTCCAGCATCTGCTGAGGATTTTTAAGATATATCATTTTCACTTTCTCTAAACGTGGTGCACTGAAATTGATATGATTAACCATCTTCAAGTACTTGAAGGGCCGTCATACAGAGGATGGTGTGGAGTTGTTTTCTGTTGCCTGGGAAGGTTGGACCAGAACCAATGGGTTGAAATTAAATCAAAAGAGCTTCCGGGTAACATTAGGAAGTACTTCCTGACAGTTAGAGCGGCTCCTCAGAGGAACAGGCTTCCTCAGGAGGTGGTGGGCTCTCCTTCTTTGGAGGTTTTCAAACAGAGGCTAGATGGCTATCTGATAGCACTGTTGATGCTGTGAACTTAGGCAGAACATGAGAGGGAGGGCAGGAAGGGTTGCCTCAGTGCTTAGTTCTCATGGCCCTTTCTTGGGTCAGTCACGAGCTCTGGCACAGCTGTCCTTGAAAAAGAGCAGTTTGTGTCAGAGTTCTCTCAGCCCCACCCGCCTCACAGGGTGTCTGTTGTGGGGAGGGGAAGGGAAAGGAGTTTGTAAGCCGCTCTGAGACTCCAAGTGAAGGGCGGGGTATAAATCCAATCTATTCTCTTCTTCTTCTTCTTACACGCCTAGGGAAATGCTGATTGCCACTTTGGGGTCAGGAAGCAATTTTTCTCCGAACCAGTTTGGCTGGAAATCCTGGAGGTTTTTTTGTCATCTTCTGGGTGTGGAACAGCAGTCACTGGGGGATGTGGGGGGAGACATTTGTGAATTTCCTGCATTGTGCAGGGGGTTGGACTAGATGACCCTGGAGGTCCCTTCCAACTCTATGATTCTGTGATGGGATATAAAGTAGGGTTGGCAGCTCTGGGTCATGAAATACCTGGAGATTTTGGGGGTGGAGTCTGGGGAGGTCAGGTTTGGGGAAGGGAAGGACCTCCACAGGGTAGAATGCCACAGAGTCCACCCTCCAAACTAGCCATTTTCTTCAGGGGAACTGATCTTGGTTGTCTGGAGATCAGTTGTAATAGTGGGAGATCTCCAGGTGTTAGCCAAATTGCTCTGTTTTCTTATCAATATTGGGGAATTGTGATATTGGGGAATTTGGGTGACACTGGTGGTTAAGTTGCAATGTGAACCCTAATGGTTGTGTGAGTGTATATGAGTATGGTTGTGTGAGTGTATATGAGTATGCTTGTAGATCACCGAATGATTGCACCTTAATTTCGTTGTACTATGTACAATGACAATAAAGTATGTTGTTGTTGTTGTTGTTGTTGTTATTATTATTATTATTATTATTATTATTATTATTATTATTATTATTATTATTATTAAGCAATTGGCAAAGGGAGCTTTCACCTTTATATACAGAGGTTGCCACTTATCCAGAGCACCAGGAACAGAAAAGCAGGCTGATATTAGTTTAAATCAAAGTCTTTTGCTGTATTTTGTACACATTCAAATATTACACAAAAACACACACAATTATACGGGGCTAAGAAACTTAGAGAGATTGGGATAGCACATTCACTTTAGCAGGAGTTTTGTCGGTTTGGCAACACTTTTACCTGATCCTGAAGAGAAGAAGTCTTCCAAATGGAAAAATAAGGAAACTCAAGAAAATGGGATTCATGCAAGGAAAAGGAAGCGTGCCGACTGAACCAGCAGAAAAGCACGTGGGACTCTGGCTACCGTTGAGGCAAGGGGGGGTTGACCAGATGGCCACATGTTTCAAGAAGCAGAGATTATAGAGGTCGTTGGGGGGGGCAAGGGAGAGCAAGAGCAAGAGAGTGAGCACATGTCTGGGTGCCCCTTGGGGGCTTGGGGGGTTGTGCCAGGCTGGTCACAAGTTTCAAGAAGCAGAGATTATAGAGGTCGTTGGGGGGAAGAAGGGAGAGCAAGAGAGTGAGCACATGCGAGCACATGTCTGGGTGTCCCTTTTAAGTGGGTTGGTGCCAGGCTTGGTGGGTTGTGCCAGGCAGGTCACATGTCTTGGCCCACCTCTTACTAGTCCGTCCCAAAAACATGCTATTGGCTGGCAGGAAGAGGGGAGGGGAACTAAGGAGTGGTCAATATTGAGAGTTAGTAACTTGGACTGGAGAGTGGCACCTGGATGAAGAGGGTATGGGTCACCAAGCTAGGGGTATTGTTTCTTGATGGGCTTAGCCAGAGCCTGTTGATGGGCGAGAGATTAGTTTCCAAGCAACCGTGAGTAGAACCTCTCAGTTACGTGCAGTCTTGCAGGTAGATGGGGGGTGGGTTGCCTGCGTGTGACAGAGGGAGCTCCTCATGGCGTTTGGCGCTCTTTGTCCTTGTGCCATGGCATGGCGTCTGAGGTTTTGTGCAGGCTTATGGAACTGCTTCATCTCACAGCAGGCAAGAGGGCAGGTAACCTTGAAGAACCAACTGGAACAGCAACGCAAAGGAAGGCTTTCTTCTCTTAGGTGTGCATTTTGAACTGGCATCACATTGGGTCACCATGCATTATAGTCCCTTAAGCATATGTTTGCACAGTCCATTTTATCACTTATGGGTTATAAAGTCCATAAGAGCACATTAAGTGCCTTGCAGGGCAACACAGGCCTATATGGAGGGTTGGCAACTTGAGACATAAGGGTGCTTTACTTTATCTGGATGCGGTCCCTCTTTTGCACTTATTGTTGGTCATGGATGACCAAGGTGTATTTGGTCATCCATATGTCTCAAGTAGAAGTCCTTCACATCACCAACTACCTGATTCTTTTAACTAGAGATGCCAGGGATCGAAACTGGGACCTTCTGTAGGCCAAGCAGATGTTCTGCCATTGAGTCACGACCCCTCCATGTGGTCCTTGTTGACCCTGGATGACCAAATATACCTCGGTCATCCATGAGCATCTAGTTTAAAAAACTCAGGCAGTAGGTGATGTGAAAGACCTCCACCTAAGATCCCAGAGAACTGTTGCCAGTCAGAGTAGACAATACTAGCTGTAATAGGCCTGTGGAATAGCTTGGTGGCATAAGCACTCTCCTACATTCAAGGAATTTTTAAGCTATGCATCTAACATCCCACCTTCGTCGCCAATTGTTAGATCGCGCTAACAAAGGACTCTTAGAGTGATTCAGCAAGTGATTCAGCTTTATTGGAAGTAACGAACAAGCACTCAACTCAGTAAGAAACCAGAACAGAAAACAGTGGGAGCTTATGCTCCTTTTAAACATAACCGGGCTAATGTAGCCACGCCTATTTACAAATAACAACCAATGAGATTGCTTAGTTAAGGACCAATGAAAGTCTTTCCCTCGCAGGGAAAGGGCACAGTTCTGATTGGTCGCTGTTGCAGAGCGACCAATAGGAAGTTCATTCAGTGGAGCCCTGGTTTGGCTCGAAGCTTAACATGTAAGTCCTATGAGGTGATTCATGTAAACGTTTCAATACATCACAATTCCTCCCCCCTAAGTTAAGTCATCATCCCAAGTGTTTTATTATTTACATACGGACACATCAAACTTTTGTACATGAGTTATCCCAACATTAATTACACTCATAGTCCTTCAGATAAGTCGGCATTTGCCGCGAACGCTGGGACCTGCGGAGCGGTGCAGGCTCCATGGGCATACAGGGTTGTGGGTCAGAGTGGGGTTCACTACAGCTTGGATCAGGCACAGACTCGACTGGGATTTCAGCCCCGCACACAGGGTTCTGCCCTGACTCGGGGACAGTACCGGGCCTTTCGGTACTCACCGCCTGCTCTGGGGGTGTCCACTCGACATCAGGGGATTCAGCCGTCGGAGAGTCAGCGCTGTCCCTAGCCCAACGTCTCCTTAACTGATCTATGTGGCGCCGCCATATTCGACCGTCAGCTAACTGCACCACATACATGCGAGTACCCACAGAGTCGGATATTCCCCCAGGAAGCCATAAGTGACCATTAGCATAATTCCGTGCAAAAACCTTGTCTCCCCTTTCAAACATGCGCACCTTCGGTTGCGCAGTGGTACGCTCGGACTGATCTTCTGTGAGGTCTGGGTGCATTCGGTTCAAACGGGTCGTGAGTCTCCGCCCCATTAACAATTCGGCCGGACTACGGCCTGTAGCACTACAGGGGGTGGTGTGCTGCAGCAAAA
>NW_015166432.1:229632-229812 GCF_001447785.1 Gekko japonicus | reverse complement strand
GCGTTGACGTCATCATCCGCTTCTTCGCCCTCGCTGTCTCGCTGAGAGTGGACGCTGGGCTCTGCCATCCTCTGGCGGACCTCCCTTGTGGACTTATCTGCTGCTTCTGCGGCCACGGCCTCGTCGTAGGCCACTGCCCAGGTCAGGGTGGTGCGGGCGAACAGCCTCTGTTGCAGCCTC
>NW_015166432.1:213808-229499 GCF_001447785.1 Gekko japonicus | reverse complement strand
CTCCGGCCTGGTTCCGCTTGTAAAATGCGTGCCGGCAAGCAATCTCCGACGGCTGTGGAGAATAGTGAGCCTTAAGCTTCTCAGTGATGTCAGCGTAGGTGACAGTCTTTATATCAGTTGGGGCCACCAACGACCTGGCTATGTCGAAGGTCCCCTTCCCGCAGGAACTCAGGAGGCACGCCCGTTTCTTGGCCTCGTCTGTAATGTCGTGTGTCTCCAGATGGAACTCGAACCTGGATAGGTAGGAGTCCCAGTCTTCTGAGGAAGGTTCGAAGCACTCGAACTTCTGGCTTCCAGCCATCGTGGGAGACTTGGGCACCGGAGCTGGTGGCGCCTCCGCCGGATCGGCTGCTGTGCTCTGCTCGCTTTCTTCCGAGTCTGCCTACCTGCTCTAAGATCCCACCTTCGTCGCCAATTGTTAGATCGCACTAACAAAGGACTCTAGAGTGATTCAGCAAGTGATTCACCTTTATTGGAAGTAACGAACAAGCACTCAACTCAGTAAGAAACCAGAACAGAAAACAGTGGGAGCTTATGCTCCTTTTAAACATAACCGGGCTAATGTAGCCACGCCTATTTACAAATAACAACCAATGAGATTGCTTAGTTAAGGACCAATGAAAGTCTTTCCCTCGCAGGGAAAAGGCACAGTTCTGATTGGTCGCTGTTGCAGAGCGACCAATAGGAAGTTCATTCAGTGGAGCCCTGGTTTGGCTCGAAGCTTAACATGTAAGTCCTATGAGGTGATTCATGTAAACGTTTCAATACATCACAGAAAGGTCAGCGGTGCACCCTCACTATGGTTTGCCCAAGGTGCCTTAACGCATTCCACAAGTGAGCAGTAGTGTGAATGCCTCTCCAGTATTCAGCCAAACCCAACTACAAGCTCATATTACCTTTAAAGCCCTATATGGCCTGGGTCCGACCTACCTGAGGGACCGCCTTTCCCCGTATATACCCCCAAGAGCACTTCGGTCGGGGACCCAGAACCGGTTGGTGGTGCCGGGTCCCCGAGAGGTAAGGCTCGCTGCGACAAGGGCTAGATCTTTTTCAGTGGCGGCCCCTACCTGGTGGATTGAGCTCCCGGAGGAGATCAGGGCCCTGCGGGACCTTATGCAGTTCCGCAGGGCCTGCAAGATGGAGCTCTTCCACCAGGCTTTCACGTAGGGGCCGCCGCTGTTACCACCACCACCAATGGTGGCAATACCATCAAGGTCGGAAATGCCCTTGGATACTATTGGTGGTGTGACCATCGAGGTCCGGAATGCCCTTTGAAACTCAGCAGGAACTAGAACTATGTGACAATGAGAACAACGGACTGGCTCGGACTACTATTGGATAATGACACCCCAATTGGGGTTGTTGGAAGATATCACGATAACAACTTAAGACCATCTTGATATGGAAGCACTTTATTGTTAATTGTAATGTAATGTAATGTTTCGGTTTCGATTTTATGGTTTTTATTGGATTTTATGTATGGGCTTGCGCCCCCTGTAAGCCGCCCTGAGCCCGCTCGCGGGGAGGGCGGGGTAAAAATGTTTAAATAAAATAAATAAATAAATATTCTGGTGGAAGGAGCTCCGGGAAGAGAGCCAGGCCCTGCGGGACCTTTCTCAGTTCCACAGGGCCTGTAAGACGGAGGTCTTCCGCCAGGCCTTTGAGTAGGAGCCGCCCCCACCACTATTCCACCTCCACCTCCTATGCATTGTCGTATTACCATCATGATTATCGAGACCCCACTAGGGGAGCGAGGTGACCGGGCAGGGATTGGATGACAAGATCTCAGGAAGTTACCATGGAGGTTAAGATCTACCCATCTTGGCTAAATTTGTATTGTAAATTTGTTACTGTATTTTATTGTAATTTATTGCTTTATATTAAGTGTTTTATTGTTATAACCTTGGCACATAGTGCCCTTGTTAGCCACCCTGAGCCTTCGGGGTAGGGCGGGAAATAAATCCAAACATAAATAAATAAAATAAATAAAATATCCAACTGATGTTTTATTTCAGTGCTTTAATTGCTGCCACAAAACCCTCCTCTTTGTGGCTGGGTCCTATGCAGCACTGCTTATTTGCAGCATGGCTTCTATGGGACCAGCATTCCGGAGTAGCCCAAGGGCATCAGAAGCTAAGTGGGAGTGGCCTTGGTAAGTACTTGAATGGGAAACCGGCCAGGGAGATCAGGGTTGCTCTGCAGAGCCAGGCCATGGCAAACCACTTGTGCCCATCTCTTGCCTCGGAAACCCCATGAGGGGTTGTTGTAATTCGACAGCACTTAATTATTATTCCATGGGAGGGGGAATGCCAGTGTGAAGTAACCGTATCTTTCTTTCTTTCGGTTCTGGTTTTCAAGGAGGAAGAGGAGGAGGGGGATTTATACCCAGCCCTTCACTCGGCGTCTCAGAGCAGCTTACAATCTCCTTCCCCTCCCCACGACAGACACACCGGGAGGTAGGTGGGGCTGAGAGAGCTCTCTCAAGGACTCCTCATGAGAGAACAGCTCTGAGAGAACTTGTGACTGACCCAAGGTCACACCAGCAGCTGCATGTGGAGGAGAAGAAGAAGAAGAAGAAGAAGATATTGGATTTATACCCTGCCCTTCACTACCGAAAGGTGTCTCAGAGTGGCTTACAAACTCCTTTCCCTTCCCCTCCCCACAACAGACACCCTGTGAGGTAGGTGGGGCTGAGAGAACTCTTGACAGAAACTGTTCTTTTTCAAGAACAGCTCTTATCAGAGCTACGGCTTGCCCAAGTTCATCCAGCCAGGTGCGAGTGGAGGAGTGGGGAATCAAACCCCGTTCTCCCAGAATTAGAGTCCATGCTCTTAACCAGTACACCATACTGTAGGGGTTAAGCAGGATTGTTGCCGTGCAGAAGATGCAACCAAGTAACTTTTTGGTTGGGTTTGAGTGCCACAAGTAGGTGTCACACATTTTATGGCATGGATGAGTATCCAAAAAGGGATCAGAATGCACCTCTTTGTGAAGTGCTAGTAGTCTCAAAGTGGAGAATCTGACAGCAGGACTCTGGTGCCATCAGAGGATGACTGAAATGGTCTGCTGTGTCCCCCCTTGGGCTGAGCAGCAGCGCCACCATTGCCAGTGGCCAGAGAGCTGCATTGTGGCTACCAATTCCGCAGGACTTTCAAAATCCTGCTCACAAGTTACAGAGAATGCATGTGCATGCAGCACGTACATCCGCTCATCTGTTTGTAAGAAAGACAGCACGGCAGGACAACCTTGTCTGCAGCAGGCAAACAGAACCCCCTCACTCCAGAGACTGGTAAATTGGGGGGCACTGCAGCTGCATTCATACACCTCCACTCAGCCTGCAGCTGTCCTGGATGGCTGCAAAGATCAGCGTTTGCACAATCGAGATCAGGGCCTGTGAGGGCTTCTGGTCGGGGAAAAACGGCAATTTGACGCACCCTGTAAGCGCGCAGGGTGGATGGGGGCTCCTTACAGCAGTTTAGACAGTTTATCGGTCCGATGCGGCTTCCCCCAGGCAGGGGGAATGACTGGCAAGCATCAAGATCCCAAGAGAGAGTTGAGATTGGCGTGATCAAGCCTCGGAGGAGGCTTGTATTACGCTTTGATCTCCTCTCCCGAAGCGGGCATTGCTTTTAGCACTAAAGGAGCTCACTGGGCTGAGAGATCAGGGCCTGCGAGACCTGCTACAGTTTCACAGGGCCTGCGAAGCGGAGCTGTTCTGCCAGGCCTTTGACTGAGGCAGCGGGCACCCACCAGCTGGCCTCCCTGTTGCTGCTGCATGAGACCAGTATGGCTCGGCACCGGCCCACTCATTTCCAGGCTGTAGTAACTGAAACTGAATATACTGCACTGCCCACTTTAAACATTTTAAATTGGTTTTATGGTATGGATTTAATATTATTTATTGGCCCCATTCACATGGAGGATTTGCCACGCTAAAGGCACGAATGTCAGGTCAATTTTCAGGGCATGATCACATCGCAATATCTGGGAAGCGTAGTGCACCCGTGGCATCCCGCCGAAGATGCACAGTAAAAAACTACCTCGGAAAGTGCACTAGTATCCAGAAAATGCGGGGCAGGGGCAGACATCTGATCACAGGAGCGCTAGTATCCCGTGGCATCTGCCGCCCGTCCAAGTCCCATCACAAACCGGATGTTCTTCGTAAACGCATGCGCACAAACATGTAACTGAAAGCAGTGCTGCTCCGCGGAACTGTGCATGCGCACAAACGTGAAACACTTGCCGTGCCGCTTCTTTGCCACGCTTCAGCATCGCCGTGTGATCACCAGCTAACAGCCTAAGTGCGAAGACTCGGGGGACCGTGTGATCGGGCTACCGTGCTTTATTTTGCTTCGGGGCAAACAGCCGCACCTCCCCCCCGCGTTATCCGGCCTGTGTGACTGGGGCCATTGTCTGGTTGAATTATTTTAAGATTGCATTGAATTTATTGTTGGGAGCCGCCCTGAGCCCGCTTGAGGGAAAGGTGGGATATAAATCGAAATAATAAAACAATAAAATGGGGGGTGCAGACAATCCTCTACTGAGGCATGGGACCATCTGCCCAGCACTGCACTGCTGGCTCTCCAGTCTGCCCGCATGGGTTTTCCTCTGCACCCCCCTCCCAGCCCCTGGTGCCTTGCCAGTGTGGTGTAGTGGTTATGTGCGCGGACTCTAATCTGGGTGAACCGGGTTTGATTCCCCACTCCTCCACTTGCACCTGCTGATGTGACCTTGGGTCAGTCACAAGCTCTGGCACAGCTGTCCTTGAAAAAGAGCAGTTTGTGTCAGAGTTCTCTCAGCCCCACCCACCTCACAGGGTGTCTGTTGTGGGGAGGGGAAGGGAAAGGAGTTTGTAAGCCGCTCTGAGACTCCAAGTGAAGGGCGGGGTATAAATCCAATCTCTTCTTCTTCTTCTTCTTCTTCTTCTTCTTCTTCTTCTTCTTCTTCTTCTTCTTCTTCTTCTTCTTCTTCTTCTTCTTCTTCTTCTTCTTGGAGCGAGGAGACATCAACTCAGAGCTTACCAGCTGCCGTCCTTTCTAAAGCTTATGTCTCCGTTACCTGGCATTACGTTTTATGGCACACACGGCCAATGTTCCCTCTAAGCTGTGGATTCTCATGCGCTTAAAATTCTACTTTGTGAGCTGCTGGCATTAAAGTTGTGAGCGAGCGATTTGGCTCCTGCATAAATTAGTTTGCTCTGGAGCCATCCTTCCTGAGCTAAGTAAAAAATGTGTTACCGGAGGCTAAAAAAGCGGTGAGCTAGCTCACACTAACTCAGCTTAGAGGGAACACTGCACATGGCCCGGCCTGGCAGAGTGACATTTATGTCAGATCTGGCCCTCACAACAAATGAGTCCAACACCTCTGGGCTAGTTGTCTTTACACTTATACTTTCCTCTCCTGAGCAGGGCACCATTTAGGTTCTGTACCTCTGGTCCCAAAATCTCTTGGGCTGCCTCAATGCAAAATTGTCGTATCTTCAACCACGATGCGAACACCTCTTGGAGAAAAAAAAATAAAAATAAAAATATAATCAACGTCCAGCCAAGGAGGCAGGAATTGCCTTCTGGAAGCGCCAGCTATACAGGAAATGATCCAACCACCCAGAAATGCTAGATTGTGGTTTAAGAGGAGAGTTAAACGAAGGAGCGCGGAAATGTTTGCTGAGGCTTGGATAGGCTAAACAGATGTTTGGAATCCACAGATGTTTGTATTAAGCAAAGGTGGTATAGACGGGGTGTGTTTTATTTTGAGGGAGGGAAGGTGGATTCTCTGGTGTAACACCGCCGTTGCTATAGCAATTGATTAAATTAAAGGATAACTTTTAAATTCTAAATCCTAATTGTACTGACAACAATCTAAATGTGGTTGGAATAGTGAGTCACACTCCAGATTATGTGTCTCCAATAAGGGCTTAATTTAAACTTAACAAGGCAATTATTATACAGTATGTTAATTCAATACCATTTGATTAACAAGGAAGGGGGGAAAAGAAACTTGTTGCTTTAACATTAGCACCTTCATTATTTAGTTAGATCCCTAACCACTGCATAGTTAAGCGTCTCTTGTGTACACAACGATCACAATTAAGACACAGTAGCGGCTTCAAATTGAAGCACTTTAAGACAGTTTTCGGGGTTTATTTATGATTACTGTGTGTTCTCTTTTTTCTCAGACACATTTTCGGGTTAGATTCCTACTTCTTTCTAAAACGTGAGATTTGCGCATCAAGAGTGTATTTTATATCAACAAAAGAGACATCTGTATGTGCAGGTCTCCCTCACCTGTCGCTAATACTGAGGGCTAGGGTTACCAGCCTCAGCGTGATGTAAGAGCCCTATACCCTCAGTGTGTCATTTGCAGTATGCCCACAGAGTCATGTGCATGGCCACATCACTTCTGGTAAAAAAAAAAATATATATATATATATATATGGAAGTGACATGCAACAGTTCTAGGAATCACTGGAAATTCTATGGTTTTACCATAGAATTTCTTTTGATTCCTAGAGCTACCTATGTCACTTCTAGTTTTTTTTAAAAACCCAGAAGTGACCTGGTATTGCTGCTGGCAACACAGTCCTTCTTGTATCCTTGCCCACAACCCTCCAGCCAGTTGCCAAGCACTGCCTGCCAACCCTAACATGGGGCCAGGAGTTCTTCCAGAACTGCGGGGGATTGAACCTGAGATCTTCTGAATACACCCTTTACTTGCACACAGTAATGTGGAGCACTTAAGCTGTGGCCCATGAATATGCTAGTTGTGAATCTGCAGTGTTTAGTGGACCCGGTTATTCCCATGTACATGTTGTCCAGGCAAATTTTGTGAAAGTCTGAAAACTCAAAGATTCACTCCTTCTAGGGACAGTTTCAGATTTCTCGTCCCTGCTGTGTTGATCCCCAAGATGCTGTTTCAATTTCACTTCTCCCTTGTGCATATTGAACCCATCATTATTTGTTTTCACACCATTTGCTGTTTTCCTGCACCCAGGGCTCTTTTTGTAGAAAAAGCCCAGCAGGAACTCATTAGCATAATAGGCCACACCCAACAGCAGGAACTCATTAGCATATCCAGCCACACCCCTGACAGCACAGCTCATTAGCACATTAGGCCGCACCCCCATGTTACAAGAAGTGTGGTCATCCAGCCACACCCGCCTTTTGCTTGTTATTCTGTTTACCTTGTTTGTTGTCCAAACCCAGGGCTTTTTTTGTAGCAGGAACTCCTTTGCATGTTAGGCCACACACCCCTAATGTAGCCAATCCTAATGAGTTTCTGCTGTTGGGTGTGGCCTATTATGCTAATGAGTTCCTGCTGGGCGTGGCCAACTTGGGAGCCAGCCGGAACTCCGTTCCTGTGCGTTCCTGCCCCAAAATAGCCCTGTCTGCACCTAATGTTTTCTATAAAATATATACATTTTTAAAATTTGTATATTGCGAATCCATGTGCCACATTATGTCCATTGCATGAATAAATACCATATCAATGGCATATAAAAATCATGCAAGTGTACACAATAAAATCAAATCTGCAAACCAGCACTGAAAAGGGAACAGCCAAAATAGTTGACAAAAAATAAATGAATATAGAAAGAAACAATACATGGGATGGCCAGTCATCTCTAATGTTTCATCCTTAATACTTCATACTTAGAAAGCTAGTTTGGTGTCGTGGTTAGGAGCACAGACTATAATCAGGGAGAACCATGTCTGATTCCCCACTCCTCTACATGCAGCTGCTGGTGTGACCTTGGGCCAGTCACAAGTTCTTTCAGGGCAGTTTTCGGGAGAGCTCTCTCAGCCCCACCTACCTCACAGGGTGTCTGTTGTGGGGAGGGGGAGGGATTGTAAGCTGCTCTGAGACTCCTTCGGGTAGTGAAGGGCGGATATAAACCCAATATTTTCCTCCTCCTCCTTCTCCTTCTCAAAACATGAGTTGGATCCAATCAGCTTTTCCACTGCTGAAAAAAAGAGGAAGGGGGGGGTCCCCTTTGCCCATCAAAAGGGCTGTGCTGGGGATTGTTGAACCTGCATGAATGAAAGGCATGTGGGGGGAAATTGAGTGAGGTAGAATGAAAAGAGGTAGAATTAAAAGAGCTGGCTGGATCTAACCCTATCTATGGAGCAGCCAGCCCCGTAGCTAGGGAATTCTTTGGGAGGGGGCCTCGGGGGGCCCGCCAGCTAATTAAATGGAAGTACAGTGCAGGTGGTAAGTTGGAGCACTTTGGGGGCAGCCCAGGAGGGAGGGGGCCCAGAAGAAACACTAGGGGGCCAGGCCCCGTGGGCCCCATGTTAGCTACGGGCCTGGGAGCAGCCCACAATGCACGTACCCATTTTTTATATACTGTCCGATCAGGGATTCAGCGCCCCCCCCCCCGCCTCTACCAAATAGCTAATGATCAGGGGGTCATGAAATAAAATGCTCTAGAGACTCACAAACCCAGCTCCTAGGTTAAGGATGGGACTTGTACACAGAGCAACCCTTTGCTTGTACAATTTCCATCCAGTTAGTTATGGTGTTCAAAAGTGACTTCAAGTTGCAGCTGATTTATGGTGACCCTGTAGGACTTCCGAGGCAAGATATGAACAGGGGTGTTTTGCCACTGCCTGCCTCTGTGCAACGACCCTGGGTTTCCTCGGTGGTTTCCCATCCCATCTGGCAAGATGGTGCTAGCCTTCCGTACTAGACTGCCATCCAAGTACTAACCAGGGCCAAGCCTGCTTAGCTTCCAAGATCTGATGAGATCAGGCTAGTTAGGTAAAGACAGGCAGAAGTCTGCTTCTACACATGCGTATTTCTCCAGCTTGTTTAGTGCGTGCCACTGAAGTCTGATTGTTAGCTAAAGGGTATTGGGTTCCAGGGAATGGATGAAGAGCACCTTATACATACCCCCATCCAGAGTTACTCCAGTCTAAAGTCATTGATTTCATTGGGCTGAAAGAAAGGCAGGTTATTGACACTGTTCCCTCTAAGCTGAGTTAGTGTGAGCTAGCTCACAGTTTTTTAGCCTCTGGCTCACACATTTTTGTCTTAGCTCAGGAAGGATGACTCCAGAGCAGACTAATTTATGCAGTAGCCAAATTGCTCACTCACAACTTTAATGCCAGTAGCTCACAAAGTAGAATTTTTGCTCACAGGACTCCACAGCTTAGAGGGAACATTGGACTTATCGATGTATTTAGGACATAGAACTGGGATCCAAGATCACTGCAGATGGTGACTGCAGCCATGAAATTAAAAGATGCCTGCTCCTTGGGTATTTATTCATGCAATGGACATAATGTGGCACACAGGTTCTCAACATTATGTCTGTATGGTCAAAGCAATGGTATTCCTAGTAGTAATGTATGGCTGCGAGAGTTGGACCATAAGGAAGCCTGAGCGCCAAAGAATAGATGCTTTTGAATTAGGGTGCTGGAGAAGACTCTTGAGAGTCCCTTGAGCTGCAAGGAGAGCAGTCAATCCTAAAAAGAAAACAACCCTGACTGTTCCCTGGAAGGCTAGACACTGAAGCTGAAGCTCAAATACTTTGGCCACCAAAGGAGAAGGGAGCACTCACTGGAGAAGACCCTGATGCTGGGAAAGACTGAAGGTCAAAGAAGAAGGGGACGGCAAAGGGTGAGATGGTTAGACAGTGTTATCGATGCAACAAACATGAAATTAAGCAAACTATGGAGGGTGACGGAAGCCAGGAGGGCCTGGCGTGATGTGGTCCATGGGGTCACGAAGAGTTGGACTTGACTGTTTGACTGAACAACAACAACAAATCAATATTAAATGGAACATGTGCGGAAAGCAAAAGGACACATATCCGTGTTTTTGACTTTCATCACATTTAAAATTTGATAGTTTCCCAGTTTGTGGATGACAGTATCCTCCAAAAGTTCAGAGGCTCAGCAGTAACAAATGCAAGTTTCTTCTAGGAGTAAAAACAAACACACTTTGTTTTTGGACTGTGAAACGGGAGTCCCCACGGTACATACAGTTATCTCGGGTTTTATTTTAGAATGTATTATTTAAGTTACATAATTACACACAAATACTAAGCATCCAAACTAAAAATTACAGATAGATCTACAACAAGATTAATGTGGAAATAAAGTAACAGGAGTGAGTTCACTTGTTTGCCTTTCTCCCAAAATAGAAAATGTTAGGGTTCTTAAAACACACACGCACACACAAACACACCAGCCTTCTGCTTAAATTAAAATGTCAGAACCAAGTGGCAACATCGCTTTAAAATGTACCCAAAAAAAAAAAGAGAAAAGAAATAATATTCTATAATTACAACTTGTGTGGAAAGCAAACCAGGCGCATAAATATATGAGGCAGATCTAACGAGATTGGCTTGGTATTATTATTAAAAGTTGAGTTTCCAAAAGGGATTTTTTTTGAAACAAAAAATCAAGTTTACACTTTATAGAACAATTTATGAGGTTACTGTTCATACACCTCATCAAAAGAAAAAAGAAATACACTCTGCCTTCAAACCGGTGCCCATAAAACAGAGGCCCTTTCTGATGGTATCTGGAGATTTTTAACAAGAATGTTCTTTTGGGTCCGTTTTTTTAAAAACCACACACACACACACACACACACAGAGAGAGAGAGATAAATGGCGAGTCTCTCTTTCTGTACTGGTCAACTTAAAACCAATCAACAGGTTCAAACAAGCAATCTCCTTGACCCCAATTCATTTCTCTTGACATTTACTGCCGAGCTCTGTTCTGACAGAAAACTGTTTACAGACGCCCTGTGTAGAAAGAGGACATTCTTTGGCCTGGAAAAGAGGCAAGACGATTGAAGGAGGCAAACCTGAAATGCTGCCGTAATCTTTAAATCAGCAATTCCCCAGCTGCATGCCGTGGCACACTTATGTGTCACGAGAGGACAGCGGAGTGCACCGCCAGAAATAAATAAACTAATTAATTAATTAAAAGCAATTAATCAAGGAAATAAATTAATTAAATTAATTAAAGGCTCCCTCGGGCCTATCTGCAGGAGGCTGCTAGCTCCATCTCTTACCTGATTCATTGCGCTGGACTTTCCCCGCGCTCCGCTGGCCTCTTCTGCTGAAGCAGGTGATTGTACCTGTTCTCCAAATCAGGTTGCGACGGGATCCTTGAACCCCTCCTGATGCAGACTTGCTTGTCCACTGAGGAGTCTGCCTGTTGCATCTCTGCATGAGGAACTACTGTGGATATGTTTATGTCTGCAGATATCTGGGGGTATATTCAGTTTTAATCCAGGGCTGTTTCCATAGAGATGTTTTGGTCCATTAAAGGTAAAGGTTCCCTTGCGTGAAAGCCAGTCGAGTCCGACTCTAGGGTTGCGGTGCTCATCTCCGTTTCAAAGCCGAAGAGCCAGCACTGTCCAAAGACGTTTCCGTGGTCATGTGGCCGGCATGATTAAACACCCGGGCGCACGGAATGCTGTTACCTTCCCACCGAAGTGGTACCTATTTATCTACTTGCAATTTCTTGCTTTTGAACTGCTAGGTTGGCAGGAGCTGGAACTAGATATGGGAGCTCACTACGTTATGTGGCACACTCGGGTCTCGAACTGCTGAATTACCAATGTTCCACAACCTGCAGTTCAGCGTCTTAACTACCTGAGCCACCGCAGCCCATTATGGCTTCCTAAATATGGCACTTGGACACTCCCTTCTGGTACAAGTGGAAGTGCCATCTGCTCATGCAGTGGAACCTTTGGATCCAACCCTAACATAAGATCATAAGGGAAGCCATGCTGGATCAGGCCAACGACCCATCCAGTCCCACACTCTGTGTGTCACACAGTGGCCAAAACCCAGGTGCTATCAGGAGGTCCACCAGTGGGGCCAGAACTCCAGAAGCCCTCCCACTGTAGCCCCCCCCCGCAGCACCAAGAATGCAGAGCATCACTGCCCCAGACAAAGTGTTAATTGGCCTCCATGCTGCAGTTGCTACAGTTTCTGCTACAGACGGACTGCTACTGATAAGATCTTTATAGCTCGGCTGTGGCCCAATTACTCCCAGTTCAGGCTAACTGAACATGTAATTGCCGCTATGCCCATCTTTTAACTGTTTTAAAGGTTTTTATTGCTTAATATTTCTTTTTAGTTGCTTATTGATTGCAAATTATTGTTGTAAGCCACCCTGAGCCTGCTCGCAGGAAGGGTGGGATATAAATCTAAATAAATAAATATCTATACCTTGTGGCTAATAGCCATTGATGGGCCTCTGCTCCATACGTTTATCCAATCCCCTCTTGAAGTTGTCTATGCTTGTGGCTGCCACCACTTCCTGCGGCAGTGAATTTCCATGTGTTGGGTCAAGAAATACTTCCTTTTATCTGTTCTAAGCTTACTGCTCATTAATTTCATTGAGTGCCCACAAGTTCCTGTATGGTGAGAAAGGGAGAAAAGGACTCGTTTCTCTGCCTTCTCTATCCCATGCATAATTTTGTAAACCTCTATCGAGTCACCCCTCAAATATCATTTCTCCAGGCTTAAGAGCCTGATCCTCTTTCACACGTTTATTTATTTATTTATTTATTTATTTAACTTTTAACTTGCTACCCCGCTCGAACCCCCCCCCAGGGGGTCTCTGAGCGGCTACAGTTAACCATTATCCCTAACCTAGGGCCACATGTATGCTGGGGTGGGGACTGTCCTAACAGCACCCAGTGGAGGGACGTTCTGGATTGGCTCGTCGGCTCGTCGGCACGGCTTCTTCAGGCTTCTACCTCTTTCTGTCCATGATCTTTTTTCCGGTGGTGATACAGCGGGCCTCTCTGGCGCTCGGCGTGACTTCCGGCTCCGTCCATTGAGGCTCCGCCGCGCCTGCGCCCTCCACGCTCCGGCGTCCTCCTGGCTCATTTGATGCATGACCAGGTAATGTGGCTTTAGAAGCAACAGGGGGGGAAATAAAGAACATGTTCTTTTAATATGAATAAGAATGCAAAATGCTAAGTTTATTGATATTGTTTGGGATGGGTACAAAGAAGCACAAGCAAAAGGAAAATAGCCCCTACTGCTTTTGCTAATGCTTGGTCAAGAGTCCATGCAGTATCACCCTGACCTGGATAGCCCAGGCAAGCCCAATCTTGCCAGTTCTCGGAAGCCAAGCAGAGCTGACTGGCAAGTACTTGGAAGGTTGACCTCCAAGGAATACCAGGGCTGGGACACAGAGGCTGGTTATACCCAGCCACCTCTCTGAAATGTCCTAGCCCCAGTAGGGGTCACCAGAAGTCGCCATGACTTCCAGGCTCACAAGCACACACACGCACATAGAATCACAGAGTTGGAAGGGGCCATACAGACCATCTAGTCCAACCCCCTGCCCAATGCAGGACCAGCCTAAAGCATCTCTGACAAATATTCGTCCAGCCTCTTCTTGAAAGCTGCCAGTGAAGGGGAGCTCACCACCTCTCTAGGCAGCTGATTCCACCTTTGAATGACTTGGACCGTGAATTTTTTCCCCCTAATATCCAGCCGATGCCTTTCTGCATGTAAGTTAAACCCGTTGCTTCAGGTTCTATCCTCTGCTGCCAACCAAAACAGCTCCTTGTCCTCCTCCAAATGACAGCCTTTCAGATATTTAAAGAGAGCAATCATGTCCCCCCTCAGTCTCCTCTTCTCCAAACGAAACATGCCCAAGGCCCTCAGCCTTTCCTTGTAGGGCTCAGTCTCCAGACCCCTGATCATCCTTGTCGCTCTCTTCTGCACCCTCTCGATTTTGTCCACATCCTTTTTGAAGTGAGGCCTCCAGAACTGCACACAGTACTCAAGGTGCGGCCGGACCAAGGCAGTATACAGAGGGGCTATGACTTCCTGCGATTTCGATGCTATGGCCCTTTTAATACAACCCAAGACTGAATTTGCCTTTTTTGCTACCGCATCACACTGACTGCTCATATTTAGTTTACAGTCCACCCTTACCCCAAGATCTCTTTTGCATACACTAGTGCATACAGAAACGTATCCCCCATCCAGGATTTGTGCTTGACATTTTTCTGGCCCAGCTGCAATACTGTGCATTTATCTTTGCTGAATTGCATCCTGTTTTCAACTGCCCACTTCTCCAGAGTATTCAGGTCTTGTTGAACTTTATCTTCTTGGGTGTTTGCTACTCCTCCCAATTTGGTATCATCAGCAAATTTAATGAGTAGCCCTTCTACCCCTTCATCCAGATCATTGATAAAAATATTGAAAAGTACCGGGCCCAAAACCGAACCCTGCGGCACCCCACTGGACACCTCCCTCCAATCTGATGAAACACCATTGACCACCACTCTTTGGGTGCGGTCCTCTAACCAGTTCCCTATCCATCAAACTGTCTTATAGACCAGTCTACAGTCTTCCAGTTTGTCCATTGGAATGTCATGGGGAAGCTTATCAAAAGCTTTACTGAAATCCAGGTAAATCATGTCAACAGAGTTCCCCCGACCCAGTAAGCTTGCCACACGATCAAAGAAGGAAACCAGGTTGGTCTGACAAGATCTGTTGGGGACAAAACCATGCTGACTTCTCCGGATCACTAAGTGGTCCTTCAGATGCTTACAGATCAAGCCCTTTAAAATCTGCTCTAATATCTTCCCAGCAACAGATGTCAGACTGACCGGCCTGTAGTTACCCAGGTCATCCTTCTTCCCTTTCTTAAAGATTGGGATAACATTCGCTCTCCTCCAATCTTGTGGCACATCTTCAGTCCTCCAGGAGGCCTTGAAGATGATGGACAGAGGCTCTGCAAGTTCATTAGAAAGTTCTTTGAGCACTCTTGGGTGCTCACCATCTGTTCCAGGGGATTTGTATTTGTCCAGTGCAGCCAGGTGCCTCTCCACAACCTCCCTGCCAATGTCAACTGGACACTCAGGTGTCCTGCTATGTCCTATACCATCTCTAGATGGGCTTGAGTTTTTCTGGGAGAAAACAGAAGCAAAAAAGTCATTAAGCCTGTCTGCTTTTTTCTCTGTCCTCCCCCAGAGTTTCTCCTTCTACTCCCAAAAGTGGTCCAATTGCCTCTTTTACCTTGCGTTTGCTTCTCACATATCTGTAGAAGTTTTTCTTATTGTAGTGAGCCCCCCTGGCCAGACCCAACTCATACTGAGCTTTGGTTTCTATGATGGCTGATCTGCATAGGGTTGCCAAGTGAATTTTACTCACTGGCGGGGGAGCCTCGCCGCGCTCTGGGAGCCATCCCGTGTCGTATGCACGCGCCGCCAGCATGTCACCAGAAGTGACGCGTGACGTTGATCACGTTGAGGGGGTGGCCCCGATCGTCGGAGGGAAAACCATAGAGTTTTCCCTCCAACGATCGGGCCATGCCCCCAACGTGATCGATGTGGTTGCGTCACCTCTGCGCTTCGGGGGGCAGAGTTCACCCTGGGGCCCGATTCCGCGGCGGCAGAAATCGGGCCTCCAAAGCAGGGGTTTACCTGCCACCCGCCCCCACTTGGCAGCCCTAGATCTGCAGTACCTAGTAACACTCATATACTCCTTTTTAGAGGTCTGACCTTCCCTCCATTTCCTTTTTCTCCCTTAGTTTATTCTGAAGCTCTCAGTTCATCCACATCGGTTTCTTAGAGCCCTTACTATGTTTCTGTCTTGCTGGAATTGTGAGGGATTGAGCTTGCAAAAGCTTATGTTTGAGAAGAGCCCACCGTTCACTTGCTCCTTTCCCTTCCAGCACCCCCCCCCCCCCGGCAAGGA
>NW_015166432.1:202164-213738 GCF_001447785.1 Gekko japonicus | reverse complement strand
GTTCCCTTGCTCCTTTCCCTTCCAGCCCCCCCCCCCCCACGGAATGACTCCCATCAAGCCTCTGAGTTCGTTGAAGTCGGCCCTACGAAAATCTAACCTATGAGTCTGGCTATGAACTTTCCTGACTCCCCACAGCAAATGGAATTCAAGGAGGATATGGTCATTTCCCCCTAAGGTCCCCACCACCTTCACTCCATCTACCAGTTCTTCCCTGTTGGTTAATATTAAGTCCAGTATGGCTGACCACCTTGTAGCTTCCTCCACCATTTGAAAAACGAAGTTGTCGGCCAGACAGGTCAGGAAGTTGCGTGATTCTCGTCGCTTTGTTGGGCCTGTCTCCCAGCACACATCGTGGAAGTTGAAGTCTCCCATAATTATAAGGCTCTGATGTCTGGATACTCTACCAATCTGTTCAAGGAGGGCAGCATCCATTTCCTGTCCCTGATCAGGCGGTCTGTAGCAGACTCCAACGACAATACCCTTTGTCCTACCTCCCCTTATTTCCACCCATACACTTTCCACGGGGCTGTCAACCACATTCTCCAGAACTTCCTGACAATCTAGCCCTCTCTTCACCTACAGCGCCACTCCGCCTCCTCTTCTACCCTTCCGGTTTTTCTTGAACAACTCATACCCATCCACTGCCGCATCCCAGGCATCAGAATCATCCCACCAAATCTCAGTGATTATATCATAGCCCTCTGTTTGCAAGAGAAACTCAAGCTCTTCCTTCTTATTACCCATACTACGGGCATTGGTATATAGGCACTTGTAGCCTTGTGCCTTGGTTTGACCTGTCCTACCCAGGTGGGCCCCCACTGTTTTCTCTTCTTCATTGAAGTCCCCATGTTGATGGTCCCCTTCCCCTTGCGACTTCCATTTAAAGGTCTCCTGATTAAGCTCTCCAGGTTCTTTCCAAACGTTTTCTTCCCTGACCTTGAGAAGTGAAGCCCGTCATGTGCTAGAAGGCCTTCTCTAAGAAAACTTATCCTGTGGTCCCAAAACCCAAAGTGCTCCTGCCAGCACCAAAAAAAGTGTCCATGGAATATTATGTAACAGGATATTTCTATAACAGTTCTCGCTATTTGAGTGATAATTTATGGAAACTGTTGTGCAAACTCTCACATAAACAGAAATACATCTTTCAATTTGTTTTCTTGTTTCCCCTTGGGCAATGATCTGGAGCAGCTCTCTGTGAGCTGAAGCTGCTTTCTACAGGAGCAAAGGCATTTAGGCTACCAACTCATTATCTTGCTGTGATCCATACAACAACCTTGTAAAGTTGTACTGTATTATTTGACCAAACTGCAGACAGAGGAGTGGATCAGAGAAAGCCGTTTGCTTAAAGCCAGCTAGTGTGTTGATGTGGTACAGATGAGAATCAGACTACTGAACAGGAATGCGTGCTCATTTGCTGATTAAGTTTGCATCCTTTTCTGCCAGTCATAATCAGGGAAACAATTATTATCTAGAGCTGAACAGTACAGGTGTACAGTATTACAGACAGCTTTCTTTCAGCTGCTACCTCTGCTGCCAAATTCAATCATCAAAAGGGACAGTTGAAAGAAAAAAACTGATTAAAAATAAAATAAAATGTGAGACTTACTACTTAGATATCTTTATATGCCTTCTGACATCATCCCTGAGTGTCTGTGCATGAATTTAAGTGACAGATCTTGCTATCTGTTCTTGCATTCCCTGCCAGATAGACAATAATTTGATCTGCGTAAGTTCACCTGTTGCTTGTGATTATGCTGAAGTTCTCTGCATCCGTCTCTTAGCCACTGCATCAAGTCCAGGAGAGAATTCTATGCGCTGTTTTGTAACGATGAAGTTCTATTGGGGGGAAGGAGGGAAGAAGATATGCACCCTCCTTCTGTTAAATGGCATTCTACGAGACAAGGAAGAAACCCTTCTATTACACGCGCTTACAAGAGGACAAAAGCTTCACAATCAGCGCAGCTGAGAAACGTGGAGCCTCGCATCGCTTCCCCTCCATCTAATTGTAGGAAGAGAATAGCTTCCATGGAGGGGAAACACCGAGATCTACTGTAATTTAATCACAATCAAAGTAATTATAGATATAAAGCAAATTATGCTGGAACGAGAAAGGCTCAGTAGGATCAGGGCGGTCTCCTTTCCCGGAGTTTTTCTTCCACCAGGGGGTTCCAGTCCCAAAGACTCTGTGTTGGTTGCTGCATGTGCTTTAGTACTCAGACACAACATGGCTGCTAATTAAGAAGATGAAGATAGGATTAAAGGAAGACGCACGGAGGAAAAAGGCCTTTGGACTGGCCTCTGTTTGGATTTCGTGTCATAGTGTCTCCTATGGAAAGGATATTCCCCGTAGAACTCTAAGAATTTTTTTTTGTTTAGGAACTGATATTCAAGAGAATGAGTGGCATCTCTCTTGGAGTATTAAACAGGGCTCTTTTTGGGCATATTTTTGGGCAGGAATGCACAGGAACGGAGTTCCGTCTGGCTCCCGAGTTGGCCACGCCCAGCAGGAACTCATTAGCATAATAGGCCACACCCAACAGCAGAAATCAATTCGGATTGGCTACAATTAGGGGTGTGTGGCCTAACAAGCAAAAAGCCCTGGGTTTTGACAACAAACAAGGTAAAGAGAATAAGAAGGGAAAGGTGGGTGTGGCTGGATGACCAGACTTCTGGTAACATGGGGGTGTGGCCTAATATGCAAATGAGCTGTACTGTCAGGGGTGTGCCCTAATATGCTAATGAGTTCCTGCTGTTGGGATTGGCCTATTATGCTAATGAGTTCCTGCTGGGCTTTTTCTACCAAAAAAAGCCCTGATTATCTATCTGCCCTGACCTGGATGGTCGAGGCTACCTCAATCTCATCAGGACTTGGAAGCTTACCAGGGTCAGCCCTGGCTCCTAGTTGGATGGGAGACCGTCAAGGAAGTCCAGGGCTGCTATGCAGAGGCAGGCAATGGCAAAGCCACTTCAGAGCGTCTCTCGCCCTGAAAACCCTATGAAGGCGCCCTGAATTGGCTGTGATTTGAAGGCACTTTCTGCCACCATTCATGTGTCTCTTGATTTAAAGAACCGATACCCTGTCTCTCAACCTCGAGGCCGTTTACACTAGCCGCTTCAAATAAAATTATTTAAAAATACTGCTCAGAGCAGTGTGGCAGAGGTCATTTCGGGGGGGATCGCGGGGGATCGCAGCCCCCCCAGGTGAGGTACAGGGGGGAGGGGCACATGACGAAGCCCCGCCCCCTGCTTCCGGCTGCCCCGCTTCCGGCCCTCATTCAGCCAAGAGGAGGCAGGAGAAGAGGGAGGGTAAGTTGCTTCCTCCCTGCCTCTCCCCACCCCTGCCTGCCTGGGGCCAGGGAGGACCTTCGCGGGGCTTCCTTGCATTCCCACCGGCCTTGCAGGTCCATCGCCGGGCCCCTCATGGGGCTCGCCAGTGGAGCTGCAAGGCCGGCGGCGGTGGCCGGGACCGTTGGGGGCGGGGTGTGTGGCCTTATGACACACTTCCGGTGATGTCAGGGGGTCTGGCCTTATGACACACTTCCGGTGATGTCAGGGGGTCTGGCCTTATGACACACTTCCGGTGATGTCAGGGGGTCTGGCCTTATGACACACTTCCGGTGATGTCAGGGGGTGTGGCATATGCTAATGAGTTATGCTAATGAGTTCCCCTTGCTCTTTTTCTACGTAACGACCCCTGCAGTGTGGTATTGTGGTTAGTGTGCTGGACAAGGGCCTGGGAGGCCCAGGTTCAAATCCTCAATCTGCCACGAAGGTTCCTGGGTGACCTTGGGCCAGTCAACCTTTCTTAGCTTCACTGAACTCATAGGGAGGCACAGCTAAGAGGGAAAAAGAAGGGAAGGGCCAGATGAAGGCTAAAAGATAATACAGGGTAGTGGTGGTTGTGGTTAGAGCCAGTTTGTAGCAGTTAAGAGCAGAGGGCTCTAATCTGGAGAACCAGGTTTGATTCCCCCTCTCCTCCGCATGAGGCCTGCTGGGTGACCTTGGGTCAGTCACAGTTCTCTCAGAGCTCTCTCAGCCCCGCTTACCTCACAGGGTTTCTGTTGTGGGGAGAGGAAGGGAAGGTTATTGTAAGCTTCTCTGATTGAAGTCCTGTTTGACTAAAGGAGCCCCAGCAGAAAGTCAGAACAAAGGGTGTGTTAGAAGTGAAACCATATGTGGTAACTAGAAGAAGAAGAGGAGGAGAAGGAGGAGGAGACTTTATTTATACCCTGCCCTTCACTTGGAGTCTCAGAGAGACTTACAAACTCCTTCCCCTTCCCCTCCCCACAACAGACACCCTGTGAAGTAGGTGGGGCTGAGAGAGCACTGACAGAAACTGCTCTTTTTTCAAGAACACCTCTGACAGAACTATGGCTTGCCCAAGGTCATCCAGCCAGGTGCAAGTGGAGGAGTGGGACTCAAACCTGTTTCTCCCAGTTTAGAGTCCGCACACTTAACCACTACACCAAACTGGCGTAGGAGAGAAGGTCATGTTCCACCATGAATCGTAGCACCGGAGCCCAAGTAAACACAAATGGGTTGTAAACCTTAGTGGAGCCAGAAGTTGGAGATCTTGTTCATTACAAATTGATCCCATATCTTATTATACCAGGCAGTCAAGGTTGGAGGTGTGGAGGGCCCAGAGCAGTCCTGAACAAATGGCTGTTGCTTTTATCCTTGATGGCTTCTTTCTGATTCAAGTCCAATAACACCTTAAAAAGGTAAAGGTTCCCTTGCTCGAAAGCCAGTCGAATCCGACTCTAGGGTTGCAGTGCTCATCTCCGTTTCAAAGCCGCAGAGCCAGCGCTGTCCGAAGATGTTTCCGTGGTAATGTGGCCGGCATGACTAAACACCAAGGCGCACGGAACGCTGTTACCTTCCCACCAAAGTGGTTCCTATTTATCTACTTGCAATTTCTTGCTTTCGAACTGCTAGGTTGGCAGGAGCTGGAACTAGAGACGGGAGCTCACTCCGTCATGCAGCGCACTCGGGTCTCAAATTGCTGAACTACCGACCTTCCACAGCCTGCAGTTCTGCGTCTTAACCACTTGAGCAACCGCAGCTTAGACCCACAAGATTTTTAGTGTCTGAGTCTTCAAGGGTCAAACCTCCCTTGGTCAAATACAAGTTGTAATGGAGATCCCTGAGTCCTTATATCCCATGCTGAAGGTAGGAGGGGGTATTACCAAGAAAGGAGTCAGGATGCAGAGGTACAATGCAAAATGTAGTCAACTTGATCAAAGCGGGGGAGAAATGCTCAGTGGCAGAAAATTAGCACCTGAGCAGTTCTGCCTGTCCAGGACTTGAACAAAAAACAGAAACACTTTGAATGTTCATGCCGCTTGGACACATGAAACTGCCTTATACTGAATCAGACCCTGGGTCCATCAAACAGCATTGTCTACTCAGACTGGCAGAGGCTCTCCAGGGTCCTGAGTGGAGGTCTTTCTCGTTACCTCCTTAGTATCTGATCCTTTTAACTGGCGCTGTTGGGGGTTGAACCTGAGGCCTTCTACATGCCAAATAGATGCTCTATCACTGAGCCATGGTCCCTCCATGCAGCAACTAGAATCATAGAGTTGGAAGGGATCTCCAGGGTCATCTAGTTCCAACCCCCTGCACAATGCACGAAATTCACAAATACCTTCCCCCACACCACATATCCAATGGCCACTATTCCACGCCCAGAAGACGACTCTCTAGGGTCTCAGGCTGAGGTCTTTCACATCAACTGCTACTTGGTCCTTTTTACTGGAGATGATGGGGATCAACCTGGGACCTTTTGTACGCCAGGAAGATGCTCTTCCCCTGAGCCCCACCCAACCACAGCCCCACCCAACCGGACTTTATACCGGTCCGGCAAAAGTTCATCCCTTATTGAAAATGCAACCTTCGGCTTGCCAATACAAACTTATGAAAAGTGGCACAGCCTTTGGTAGAAAAGCTGCCGGGTCTCCCAAAGAAACCACTAAAGCTGGGGAATGAAAATCACTTCTTGGTGTGGGATCTAGCAATAATTTCCTTCAACTGTGCTTTGCAGCTACATCAAGGGGGGGAAATCCATCTCGGACAAGCTTTAATGTTTGGAAGTTGCTAGACTTGCTATTCCCACCCCAGCTCTGCGCAATGCCTTTTCAAAGGAATGATTATGCCACTGCCTAAGCTCTTTTTAAACACCACTTTTCGTATTAAATGCCAACTCGCAGGCTCCCTTGCAACTGGCTCATTAGTTATTAATGAAGCAACATATTTGTTCAAAATTTATGATTGTTGATTTGCTTCCATCGCCGTATGAAATATTAACAGTGCATTTGTACTTGCAACCGTTTTGCAGACATTAGATCCGAGGATCTGCATATTCATGAGGCCTCATAAATGTTTAAGGAGACAACGCAGGAAACATGTGAGCTGTCAGCCAGCCAGTAAAAAGGCATATTTACAGTGCTAATAAGTATCGGAGTTTATAGGACAGAAATGGCGAGGAACAAATTAAATACGTTTTCCGTTTGCCCCGTCGCAACCGCCCACTGCAAGCTTCCTCCCACTCTGACGGAGCTCAGTCAACTTAGGAAGCCACCTGCCAGTGGAATTTCCCCCAAGGCAAGTCATGAATGCTAAAACTCTCATTGTTTCAGCAACTTCGTTTCAGACTCATCACGACTTCCCCTGTGTTATCCTGGATGTGTTGTATAACGGCACCGTGGAACTGCCAACACAATGGGGAAGGAAGGTGGTTTGCCGCTCTGAAATATCCAATGCTTCTTCCATCACCACCACCACCACCACGCTGCCTCCTTTAGGCCTACGGCTTCAGCTTGGGGAATTTATGGAGATTTGAGGGCAGAGCCTGGGGCAAGTGGGAGGGAGGCTCAACAGGGATGTGGTACCAGAGAGTTCACTCTCTGTAGCTGCCATGTTCTCCAGGAATCCTGATCTCTATAATCTGGAGATCAGTTTTAGGCTTGTAGTTATGGTGGGGCGTTTGGGGGCTCCACCCCCCTTTCTTAAAGGCACAGCCCCAGAAAAATTTCTCCTGTAAATGCTTTTTTCAATAATTTTTTTAAAAAACATTTTTTTAAGGTGTGTGCTACTTTAAGCAGAGTGGGGTGCTATAGTTGACAAATTCCCCCACTAAGCAAGGGGGTTGGAGTAGGTGACCTCTAGGATCCCTTCTAACTTTGTATCAAGAAAATGGTCTTCTTTAAGAGAGTTTTTCTGCCCAAGAGTTAGCTTTCTTGACTATAGAAGTCATCACCCCCACCTGCCGGCTGGTTATCAGAATTGTTGCTTAGGCTGGTGGAAGTGATGAACTTGCAGCAGCTGAGAACTGTCATCTGAAGTGATGGACAGCTTGCAATTTGGAGATCTGTCTCTGTGGTAACAGCTTTCTTTTGGCTAAATGTCGTTTCTTCAGCCCCACCAGGAAAAAAATTGCTCCACAAAATCCTGGCTACGGGCCTGATCAGTTGTAAATCCAGGCAAACTCCAGGCCTTACCTGGAGGATGATAATTGGTAACCCTGCCCTTTTTGCATTCTCAACAGAGCACCCAATAGGAAAAATAAGGGGTGGTGACTGTGTTTCATATCCCACACGATTATCCTACAAAAGGGGCTGCACCTCAGTGGTAGAGCATCTGCTTGGCATGCAGAAGGTCCCAGGTTCAATCCCCGACACCTTACAGTTAAAGGACCAGGCAGCAGGTGATGTGAAAGACCTCAGCCTGAGAACCTGGAGAGCCGCTGCCAGTCTGAGTAGACAAGACTGACTTTGATGAACTAATGATCATTCAGTTTAAGGCAGCTTCATATATTCACCTCTAGACAAATCACTGGTTCCACTACATGAAACATGAACTATTGAGGTCAACCAGGCCTACTGAATATGAGGCCAAGATCCACCAGTGGCTTCCTTGCTTCTGGTTTGCAGGCCTTTGGGGAAATCCTGGTGATCCATTGTTTGAGAACCAGACCTACCCCTTTGTGGGCACATCTATGAGTCTTTATAGCCAGTAGCAGTGAGGACTGGAATGGGATAGTGTCTCTTCTTACCCTGGATTTCAGATGTGTACGGCAGAGCTGGTACTAAAGTATTTCCAGCCTGCTACGGCACCCAGCCATTTCCATCTAGGGCAGGGGTGTCAAACTCATTTGTTATGGGGGCCAGATCTGACATAAAGGAGACCTTGTTGGGCCGGGCCATGTGTGTCATAAAATGTAATGCCAGGTAGCAGAGATCTAAACTTTATAAAGGACACAAACACAAAGGTTTTTTTTAACTTAAAATTAAAACATGCTTAAAACATTAGCACTCTCGCAATATTTTGTTTATTTAACAGTGTCTGATAGCTGACACCTCTTGCTCTGAATCATTGCATCAAAATGCCTGTGCTGTTGCAATCTTGAGTATGATGCTCAGGTGTGTATCTGTAAGCTGCAAACCTACAATGATGCAGCCAGGGCTATTTTTGGGCAGGAACGCACAGGAACGGAGCCCCACCTACCTCACAGGGTATCTGTTGTGGGGAGGCGGAGGGAAAGGAGATTGTAAACCACTCTGAGACTCCAAATGAAGGGCGGGGTATAAATCTTCTTCCTTCTTCTTCTTCCTTCTTGAATCTACTGCTCATCAGCTTCATTGGAAGTCCTCAAGTTCTAGTACTGTGGGAGAGTGAGGAAAGGTTTTCTCTTTCCACTCCCTCTATCCCATGCATAATTTTATGAACCTCTACGGCTTCCCCACTTAGCCATCTCTTTTCTGAACTGGAGAGTCTCGGACTTTTCAGCCTTTCCTCGTAGAGAAGGTGCTCCAACCCGCTTGGTTGCCCTCTTCTGTACTTCTTCCCCCAGCTCTGTGATCTTATTTTTGATTCTTGCCTTTTCCCTAATTGGGTTCTTCTAAGACAAAATCTTCTTTGGGGTCCCGACTGTGTGCAAACAGGATAAGAACTAATGCCTCCTCCCCCACCTGTTTGATGCCACTTCCTCAGACCAACAAACTTCCTCTGTTAATCTGTGAAGATCAAACTGATTGTAAACAAATGTGCATTTTAATGTACATCGAGGGAACTGAGAAATCCAAAGAACAGATTAAAATTGTTAAAAAAGAGTACTGTTGCCATAGGAGGAAAACAAATGCATCATGTACCAGGGGAATGTTTGCAATAAAAGGCTAAATTAATTTTATTAAATAATATATTTTATATTTATGAACTTTTAAGGAATCCGGGTAATGGCTACCAGGCATTCGTTTCTACTCAATAATTTTTAATGTCTGAAAAAAAGATATATTGCTTTTGCATGACAAGCAAATAGGAAGCGACTGGTCCATGTTTTTAATAAGAGGCTCAAGTTAGTTATTTTAATTTCTCTGGAAGTTTATAATAAATGTCTCTTATTGATTTCTGGTGAACATACTTCAGGAAAACTGTACACGGAAAAGCAGTGAAAAAGACAGATCAGCAGATTGCTAAGTAAATCTCTGTTAGTTAGCATTTACTTGAAACATACAAAGTCCTTGAAAAGTTTTTTTTTTAAGTTCCGGACTCTGATCAAGCCAGAGATGCCCCTGTGTCAGACTTTCTATCTCAAAGGTGGCACGAGATGTCCTTGGTAAGCTGGGGTAGCTCCCAACCAATAGGAGGACTCAAGAGAGTTGAGTGTAAACCTTGCCTGTGCCGTAATGGCTTGGTGTAGTTGTTAAGAGCGTGGACTGTAATCTGGGAGAACAGGGGTTGAATCCCCACTTCCTCCACATGCAGCTGCTGCTATGACCTTGGGTCAATCACAAGTTATTTCAGAGCTGTTCTCTCAAGAGCAGTTCTCAAAAGAGCTCTCTCAGCCCCACCTACCTCACAGAGTGTCTGTTTTGGGGAGGGGAAGGGAAAGGAGATTGTAAGCCACTCTGAGACTCCAAGTGAAGGGTGGGGTATAGATTAAACCTCTTCTTCTTCTTCGAGTCCATCCTCTGGAGCATCTATTTCTTCTAGGGAAAGTGATCTTTGTAGTCTGGAGATGAGCTGCAATTCTGGATGCTTCTTATTTACCTGCCTGAGGTTGGGAATTACTAGCCTCCAGCCCCAATTATTTTATTTTATTTTTTATTTATTTATTTATTTATTTATTTATTTATTTGAGAGTTTTATTCCGTCATCCCCAAAGCAGGCTCAGGGCAGATCACAAAAATTTCTCACCCCCAAGGAACTGAGGAGTGGGAGAAGCAAAGCCCTCCACATTGGGACACTCTAAGTAATTTCCCCTAGTCTCTGTGGTAAAAAAAACCATAGAAACTAGGGGAGGCAACCTACAGCATCACCCCGAAGTGACATCATATCCTCTCTAAACTCTGCCTTTTCTTGAGCAGTCTAGTTTTGCATCCGAATGTGGCTTCTGAAGAAAAGCTGAATTCACTTTGGGACATAAAAGCTTGAAATGTTTCGTTATCACCCTGAGGTAACAGATTCTACGTTGGGACCCAAGGGTGGGTCTCAAGGCCTCTGACAGTGGGTTGTGAGCCCTCCCTCCCTAATGGCCTCCTCTGCCCTTTCCATTGTTCTCTTTTGTATTTTGAAAACCAAGAACTGACCCTGGAAACAGCATCTGCCATGTCATATATTCGCTGGTATTTTTTTCTTCACTGCATATACAGGGCTGTGGTCACACGGAGCATTAGCCATGCTACTGAGACGGATGATAGGCGGATTTCCCGGGCGCGATCACACCGCAACATCTGGGAAGCGTAGAGCTCCCATGGCGAACCCGAGGCTTCCCGCCGAAGATGCGGAGTTAAAAACTAGTACTTCCGATGTACTAGTTTCCGGAAACCGCGGGGCAAGGGCAGGCGTCTGATCGTGTTTCCGGTGGTAGTCCGTGACATCTGGCGCCCGCCCATGTCCCATCGCAAGCAGGTTCCCCCCCCCAAGTCTCCACAGGATGCGCACAAGCACCCAACGGCGCATGTGCATGAAGAGGAAAGCGAAAGTTCAGTTGCTCCACAGAATCGCGCATGCCGTTGGTGAGATCATGCCGTGCCGCTTCTTTGCCACGCTGCAGGATCGTCGTGTGATTGCCACCTCGCCCCTACCCATGGGACCTCGACGGGACATGTGATCGGGCGGCCACATGTTATTTTGCTTCGGGCCAAACTGCCACGCTTCCCCCTCGCATTTTACGGCCCGTGTAACCCTAACCCAGGTTGATCAAGTAAAACATGTCCTGGTGGTTACTAGAGTGAGTTTCTTAGAATCTTAGGGAGAATTAGGGAGTAATGGAGAAGGAGAGTGTGGTCGAAGGCTGGAATGCAACCTCCATATGCAAAAGCTGTACACATCCGAATGCCACTTGCTTGGGGTTCATAGTGGGGGCAGCTGCACGCTTTGTGAGATGTTTGTTGGATTCTCAAAAAATGCCTGCTTAGCCACTGTAGAAAATGGAATGCGGAACTAGATGGTTGCCAAGGTCATAGTTTGCCTAGGGTGCCAAAAAAAAACCCAAACACCTTGAGTCAGCCTTGGATGGGTCAGCCATACCGTGAAAATTGGACTTGTGGGTCATCCTGCTGACAAGTGTGGGAACCC
>NW_015166432.1:192615-201953 GCF_001447785.1 Gekko japonicus | reverse complement strand
AGTGTGGGAACCCCTGCTGTAAAGGGAGGTCTTGCTTGGCACGAGGCACTGCTTCTCTAACTCTGTGTGGTTCGTGTGCGCATAAGATGAGCAGCACAGGTAAGACCATGACAGCCATACATTATTACACAGCGTCCTTCCTCTTCAGACTACAGATGACCTATAGAAGTGATTTAATGCGGAGCGGCTGGATCTCCAGCATTTCTCCTGTGCTCCTCGGGCTGAGACTTGGTTGATTTCTTTGGGGTGTTATAACTATGACCTGCTCCATTAAGTAGCAAGCAAAGTACAGCTGGAGATAGCAAGCTCAGCTAGACTCTTGGCTTTTGCAGAATCCGCTTGATTAGGAAAAATGCAGTGCCCTTGTCACACAGCTCCGAGAGCAGGCTCGGAAGATGGGTAGCCATTGATTTCTCTTTAATGGGAATCCGAGGGCTGCCTTTCCAACAATAGCAGGAGTTGTTGTTATTTTTTCTCCCCCCCCCCCTTGCATCCTATGACAGGCTGTCAAAAGCTCTGTTCTTCCCCCCCTCCCCTTGGCCGTGCTAGATGTAAACACATCACAACAAACTCTGGGTAATGTGGTGCTTATTGCTGAATTACCTGGAGAACTTCACTGTGCATTAATCGCTGCTTGATTGGAGCATTCCCCATTTGGTAATTAAACTAAAGAACATCGTGAAATATGGGCTGGTTATGGAAAGAAGAAATGAGCAAGCTGAACCTGGACTCCGTCATTCCTCTGAATGACCTAAGCTGAAACTCAGAAAGGAAACTGAAAAGTGGCAATGGATTCAGGTTGAAATTAAAAAAACTGCAGTGATAAAATCCTGCCTGCCTGCCTGCCTGCCTGCCTGCCTGGGAAGATGGACTGAACTGTATCCAATACTTTACTCAACACGGCAAGCACTTTGTCAAGTGTTTTCTATCTAGGAGGAGGAGGAGATTGGATTTATATCCCGCCCTTCACTACCCAAAAGTTGTCTCAGAGTGGCTTACAGAGTGGCTTACAGAGTGGCTTTCCCTTCCCCTCCCCACAACAGACACCCTGTGAGGTAGGTGGGGCTGAGAGAGCTCTTGACAGAAACTGCTCTTTTTCAAGAACAGCTCTCATCAGAACTACGGCTTGCCCAAGGCCATCCAGCCAGGTGCAAGTGGAGGAGTGGGGAATCAAACCCGGTTCTCCCAGATTAGAGTCCGCGCACTTAACCACTGCACCAAACTGGCTCTACACCAAACTTACAATAACAATTACAACCCACTTAAAACAACAAAATTAAAACAGTACAATAGTCATAAAATACCGTGCAAGATCTGATCAGACGTCTCAGCAACTAAGATGGAACCATAATTTGGGTTCCCAGGTAGCTGTTCAGATCCAGGATACTGATGGGAGGCCAACCAGAGGGATGGGACATCTGCTGCGTCAACTAAAAGCCCGGGGGAAGAGCTCCATCTTGCAGGCCCTGCAGAATTGTAATAAGTCTCGCAGGGCCCTGATATCATATGGAAGCTCATTCCACCAAGGCGGGGCCAGGGCTGAAAAGGCCCTGGCCCTAGTCAAGGCAAGTCAGATGTCCCTGGGGTTGGGGACTGCCAGAAGGTGTTGGTTTGTAGACCTCAGTGCTCTATGGGGTTCATATGGGAAGAGGCAGTCCAGAAGGCTGGCCTCATCCCTCCTCTTTTGACCCCGAAATCCTTGCTTCGATTATGTTTCTTCTTTGTGCACATGAAACCTCTGACTCTTTCTTTTTGTCCCATTTTCTCTCTCCCTGCAAACGCAAAATTCTTCCAGTTTAATGTATGCATTTTCCAGTGTTAACTATGCATCAAAAATTAGCATTTTACATTATAAATTTACTAGACACATAAATAATGTACCCCACAATGATCAAATATAAAAAAGCATGTTTATATATAAACATATAAAAATAAAAATATATGATTATATATAAACATATAAAACTTGAAGACAGAAGGAATGCAGATATAGGCCATTCATCTTAAGGTTACTCTGATGTAGTGAGCACTTTACTGTTAACATTGTTTTTAAGGGATTTTAATATTTGTATTTTTTTACTTGTATTGGCCTGTAGGCCGTCCTCTGTAAGCCGCCCAGAGCCTGTTTACAGGGTGGGCGGGGTATAAATGTAAATATAAATAAATAAATACCATATAAACACACTTTACAGACTAATGTTGATAAACAAAGGCAAAAAGCAGAGAAACAAAACCTTGTTTTTTAAAAAAGGATCTTAAAAGAAATGAAATAGAGAAGATTCTCTTATCTGTCACTGATGGTGGTGGAAAGTGCCTTCAAGCCACAGCTGACTTATGGTGACTCCATAGAGCACAGGTGTCAAACTCATTTGTTATGAGGGCCGGATTTGACTTAAATGTCACTTGGCCAGGCCAGGCCATGGTGTGCCATAAAATGTAATGCCAGGTACATAAGAACATAAGAGAAGCCAATGTTGGATCAGGCCAATGGCCCATCCAGTCCAACACTTTGTCACACAGTGACCAAAAATACCAGGTGCCATCAGGAGGTCCAGCAGTGGGGCCAGGACACTAGAAGCCCTCCCACTGTTGTGCCCCCCCCCAAGCACCAAGAATACAGAGCATCACTTGCCCCAGACTGAGAGTTCCTACCTATACCTTCTGGTTAATAGCCACTGATGGACCTCTGCTCCATATGCTTATCCAATTCCCTCTTGAAACTGTCCATGCTTGTAGCTGCCACCACCTCCTGTGGCCATGAATTCCATGTGTTAATCACTCTTTGGGTGAAGAAGCACTTCCTTTTATCCGTTCTAACCTGACTGCTCAGCAATTTCATTGAGTGCCCGGAATTTTTGTATTGTGAGACAGGGAGAAAAGGACTTCTTTCTCAACCTGCTCTGTCCCATGCATAATCTTATAAACCTCGATCATGTCACCCCTCAGCTGTCATTTCTCCCAGCTAAAGAGCCCCAAGCATTTAACTGTATAGCAACCCTGGACCAATGTTCCCGCTAAGCTGTGGAGTCTTGTGAGCAAAAATTTTCCTTTGTGAGCTGCTGGCATTAAAGTTGTGAGCAAGCGATTTGGCTACTGCATACATTAGTTTGCTCTGGAGCTATCCTTCCTGAGCAAAGGCAAAAATGTGTGAGCCGGAGGCTAAAAAACTGTGAGCTGGCTCACACTAGTTCAGCTTAGAGGGAACACTGCCCTGGACTTCCTCAGTTGGTCTCCCATCCGAATACAAACCAGGCCCAACCCTGCTCAGCTTCCAAGTTCTGATGAGATCAGAGAAGCCTGGGCCATCCAGGCCGGGCCATCTACCTTTGAAAAATAGCTAGAATTCCAGCCTTGTAAACAGCACATCGAAGTCTCCGTGTATAAATCATCTCTTCCTTGTGTGAGCAAAAAAAAAGAAAAAAAATTGCAACAAAGTCATATTTGCTAATGGCTCTTTGGAAACCCACTTCCGCACTGGATGGAGCCAGTGGGCCATTGGCAATTTTTCTTTTCTGATGGGGGAGATTACAAATGTAAATAACATTCCGGAGCGCTTTGCTTTATGCAGAAATTCTTTACATTTAAATTGGAGCATTATAATGTCAAAATAATCAGCAGGTATTAATCAGTGTTTCAGCTCAGTAGATGTTTGCGAGTTTCCATAGTGATTGGCAAGCTGATATACCAAAAAAGTACCTTTACCATCGACACCATTTATCACTTGCTATTAATATAATCACGAAAACATGCTTCAGACAGCTCAAAGAAGAATAAACACCGTTAATTAATTGATTTATAAAACAGAGGAGGGGGTGCTGGCAAATGGGCGGGTGGGGGGTTAGTACAAATACATTTAGGAAGTAACACACCAAAGCTTTACGTTGTTAAGAGTTGTTTTCTCTCTGTCCGAAAATGAAAGCCCTGGCAACTGCTCCAGTTTTAGATGTGTCTTGACACACCAAACAAATCGCTATCGGTGGAAAGTGCCGTCAAGTCACAACTGACTTGTAGAGACCCTGTAGGGTTTTCAAGGTAAAAGAGAAACAGAGGTGGTTTGTCACTGCCTGCCTCTGTGTAGCAACCCTGGACTTCCTTGGTGGTCTCCCATCCAAGTACTAACCTGGGCCAACCTGGCTTATTTATTTATTTATTTATTTATTTATTTATTTACATTGAATTTATATACCGTCCATGACCCCTAATGGGTCTCAGAGCGGTTTACAATGAACTACTGCATAGTTAATACCTAGCTAGGGCCACAATTCTCCTGGGGAGGAGATATCCTACCAGCACCCAAGCGGCATAGCCCTTCTTCCTCTCTGGCGGCCTCGTTGTTCCTTTTGGCGATCCGGATGGCTGGCGACCAAGTCCGAGCAGGCTCTTGACGATTTTTTCTCCTTCGGAGCGCCACTGCTTCCGGGTGCAGCTTCCGGCAAATGTCCCGTCGGCTCCTGCCGTGCTGCGTCCCACGTCACCACGTTGCTCCGGCTCTGCCTCCACTCAATTCGGCTGCCGCCTCCCTGGATCGCTCGACTCTTTCCGCCGCCATTTCTCTCGTCTCTTGCCGCCACCGCCGCCACCTCTCTCGTCTCTCTCGTCTCTCTCCGCTGCTGCCGCCGACCGCACTCCCGGCACAGAGCCAGGAGGAGGGTGCCCCTTGCCACCTAGGGCAGGTACCCATCCCTCTTGTTGTTACTAGAGCCGCTGGGTTGGCGGGAGCTGGGACGGGGGCCAGGGGCTCTACCCGCCCGCAGTGAGGATTCGAACAGCCATTGTGGCTGTTCGCTATTGATGTTAACCGCAGACGTCGTACTGCCTGCGCCACCGCTTAGCTTCTGAGATCTAGTGAGATCGGACTAGCCTGGACCATCCAGGTCGGGGCCTCTTCTTATTGGTGGAGGACAGTGTTGTCAAGTCACAGCCAACCAATGGAGAACCAGTAGGGTTTTCAGGGCAAGAGATGAACAGAGGGGGTTTGCCGCTGCCTGCCTCTGAGTAGCACCCCTTCCTTGATGGTCTTCCATCCAAGTACTAACCAGGGCTGGCTTTGCGTAGCTTCCAAGATCTGATGAGATTGGGCTAGCCTGGGCCACCCAGGTGATAGAGCACAAATAATCACCCAGGCATTATTTGAAGAAAAGAAGTCCAATAGCTGGCATCGTCAGCCAAGCCTTTTAAATTCAGTATCAAGAGTCGACAACGTTCTTGAAATCTTCCAGCCAGATCTCAGGAGTTTCGATGAAATCCCACCCCCTGATCTCATGATGGCCTTTTACCATGTCATATATGAACATGATCTTTAGCTAGCAATGCTCCCTCTAAGCTGCAGAGTCTTGTGAGCAACAATTCTACTTTGTGAGCTGCTGGCATTAAAGTTACAAGTTAGTAAATTGGCTACTGCATAAATTGGTATGCTCTGGAGCCATCCTTCCTGAGCTGAGACAAAAATGTGTGAGCTGGAGGCTACAAAACTGTGAGCTAGCCCACACTAACTCAGCTTAGAGGGAACACTGTTAGCTAGCATGATTAGAATCAGTAATATGGCTGGCAAATAAGTTCAACAGTAAGCTAAATCAGGGCACAGCGACATATGAAGCTGCCTTGCACCGAATCAGATTATTGATCAATCTGGATCAGTACTGTCTACGCAGACTGGCAGCAGCTCTCCAGGGTCTCAGGCAGAGGTCTTTCCTATCACCTACTGCCTGTTCCTTTTTAAACTGGAGATGCTGGGGATTTGTTGACAAGAGTTTAAACATGAAGAGGAACGGAGCACCAACAGTGTAAAGAAAATAACTCAGTTTATTAAAGAAGAAATAAACGCTGATAGTCGGGTTGCCAAGTCCATCTTCCATCCCCAGCGGGGGACTTTGGGGGCGTTCCTGGAGGGGGTGGGGCATCTCCAATGTGATGATGTCACGTTGGGGACGTCCGCCGCCCCTCCACCCGCCCGTGCGCTGGATCGCCAGAAACAGCAGTTCCCCGCACTTAAAGAAGCCAGCGTTTCCCCTTTAGAGATCGGGCTTGGGAGGAAACACGGGTTCCACACACTTAAAGGGAGAGAAAGGGGTGGCTGTGGGTGTTGGGGGTGGGGCTTCCCCCGCTGGCCATCTGGCCGGCGGCGGGTTGAACCCCCCCCAAAAAACAGGGGACCTCTGGCAAACCGGGGGGGTTGGCAACCCTAGCTGATAGAACAGAGGAGAGGGAGAGAGGCTCAACTAACTCTCTGCTGTGAGAAACAGGAACAAAGGGGGAGGACTCAGTTGGAGCAGGAAGTCTCCAAAGAGTCAATCAGGAGAGAGGAAGGACACAGTTTGAAATTGTGGGAAGTCCCTAATCTAGCTATGCTAACTAGCACAGTCCTCCAGCTGTCCTCTATAGGCTGATCTTCTTCAAGTAGGTGCACTATAGACTTTGTATATTTCAACAGGATTGAACTTGGGACCTTCTGCATGCCAAGTAGATGCTCTAATACTGAGCCATAGCCCCTCCCCTTGGATGTTGCCCTACAGAAGAACTTAGGGGAGCAGGTGCCTTTTAAAAGTATGCCAAATCAAATCTCTTAATGATATTTATTTATTTATTTGGAGAATGTGTATGCCGCCTCTGTAGAACCTGCTCAAGGTAGCTCACAACTGAAACAATAAAGTGCTTACAAGTAAATAGACAAGCCGATAAAAACAGTAAAAACAAGTCAAGCCCATAAAAATAGGTCAATAAAAGCATGCAGCCTAAATAGGCCATAAAACAGCTGTAAAGGATAAAACCCCTTAGTTAAAAATCTGTGTAAAGCTTTTGTGCTGCCAAGCCCCTGGGCAGGGTGGGGAATCCCATGCCCTCTGCTACCCCTGCCTGCCAGTTCTTGAAGTGGCAGCAGGAGAAAGATTTAAAAAGCAAAGGATTGCCAGAAGCGCTTTAGTTTTACCATAGAGTTTCCAGTGATGCCTAGAGCTACCCTAAGTCACTTCCAGTTTTTTTTTTCCCCTGGAAGTGACATGATGCTGCAGCTGGCATCATGTGTGACCCCCTGTTTCCCTGCCCATATCCCTCTGACAACCTGACAACTACCTGATAACCTTATTTGGCCTGGCAGCTAAAGTAATGTAAGGTAGGCACCAGGCAAAAGTGTGGAGGGTGTTCCAAAGCCAAGGTGCCACCACCAAAAAAAACCCCTGTCTCTGGTTGCCACCAGCACAGACAGCTGGGCTTGAACAGAGGATCTTAGCTGGTGGACCAGACAATAATGGAGGAAGTGTTCCTTTAAGTTATTATTATAAACCATCAGCTCTATATTGAGAACACTGACATTTAGGTCACATACAGAGAAAAGTTTTTCAGGGACAAAGGTGGTATTGGCTAACTGCTATTGCCTGTGAAACACAGATTTTGATCTGTATTTACGACCATAAACACTAATCAAACCGGTTTTAGTATCTTGAGATAATTGCCTTGAAGTATGACCAGAGCTTCCGCAATGTGTTCTAGTGTGAGGGACATGGGTACCTCAGGTCTTGCCCTCCCACTAATGCCCATGACTACTAATGAAACAGCAGGAGCATAGCCGAAACATAGCCCTACAACATACTCGAAAGATGGTCATTCAGCCTCCGCTTGAAAATGTCCAGCGAAGGAGCATCCACTGCCCCCCGGGGCAGTCTGTTCCACTGCTCAACCACTCTTACAGTTAGGGAGTTTCTCCTGATATTTAGCCAGTGTCTTCACCTACATTCTCACACATTCTTTTTAAAAAACAGCACAACAGTTTCCTTCGGTGTGAAATTAACTGGACCAAAAGCTGCTACAATGTGTTTCAGTCAATTTCATCATGCCATTTTTGTGTGTGGCTGTTTTCGCACTAGAGCAGCCTCAATGTTGTGATCACGAAACTGCGGGGGAAATTGGGCGAAGCCATGAGTCAAAACGCAGCCCTGCAGCTTCGGGTGTGAAATTGACCAATAGTATCAGGGCAAACGGCGGTGCAACATCGAGGCAGCTCTAGTGCGAAATCAGCCCAAGTGTGTTTAGGGGGGGACTCTGGATTTGAACTTCAGACTTTCTGCTCTGAGGCCACATTTAGCCCTGCAACTTCAGGTAGACTCTATGGAGTGAGACTTTCATCAAGAACATAAAGGAATAAGACTATGTAACTTCATCCCACGTACTGGGAAGCTCCTGGGTTGGTTTGTTCTGGGATCAGTAGTACTTGGAGGTGGAACTTCTGCCTGTGCCTGTTCGATGCAGATGTACCCCCTGCCTGCAAAGCTTTCTGCTTGAGTTTCTCTAGCTATTGAACTCAAAGCACCTGATATGAAAATTTCTCCACCTGGTCTACGTTGGGTATAATCTAGTTGGCCCACCTCCAGGTGGGGTTTGGAGGTTTCCCAGAATTACAACTGATCTCCAGAGACTCCAGAAATCAGGTACTGCTTGGTGGTGGCCTCAGTTCTCCAGGAGATATTGGATGCTTTGGTGGGTGGACTCTGTGGCATTGTACCTCACTGGGCTCCCTCCCTGTACAGGATTTGCCCACGCAGGCAATCCAGGAATGGGAGGGAATCCTGTACTTTTTCAGTACATTAAACAACAAACCCAGAGGTAGGCTATACCCTCTCTGGTTTTCAGAACAATATGCCACCAGAACCTCTTTTCAATAGTCCCTGCCTTTCCTAAGGGAAAGATTCCAAACCCTTAGTTGGCATCTGGGACAGAACACCTTAGCAACTCATCTAGAGAGGCACACTTTTACTCTCCAATGGTAGCGTATATGGTGAATGTTGAGGCCACAAGATTTAGGCTTGGAATGCAAGTTACAACATCAGAGACCCATTAGAAATAACAATAATTTTTATTCAGTACAGAGCATAGCAAAACAGACGATATAAGAGATTACTGAAAACAAGAGAAACCTATGGCTCTTTGCCTTAACTAAACATTAATGATTCAGAGTTACTCCATATTCCAAGAGTGTCCAAGGTATACAGTCCAATTAGACACCAAGGGATTTTGAAGAGAAATCCCATCCTTGCACCCATGTGCTCCAGTTCACAAAGCAGCTCTTTGTCTTCCAAGAGACAGCATTTCCAGGTGCAATAAACAGACAATGACAAGAAGGGAGAGCTAAGAGCAGAGCAAGAGCAAGAAGCTCATAGGAATCAAAACAATTATGCCCAGGGGTCATTTCGCAGAAGACGAGGTGCAGGAGCTCATTAGCATAACTCATTAGCATAACTTATTTGCATATGCCACACTCCATGACATCACCAGAAGGCAACACCCACTGCTCAGGCTCCACTGGACTGTTTTCGATTGCTAGCTATTGGGGGGGGGGGGACCGTTAA
>NW_015166432.1:189146-192272 GCF_001447785.1 Gekko japonicus | reverse complement strand
TGATTGCTGCCTCCTGTACAATGTCATAAACCTCCATCCATACTTCTTCAGGCACTCTGTCTATCAAATCTAGTCAAACCTATTGTTCACCTCCACTGTATATTCATCAGTGATATGCTCTGGGTCAAACCTGAATGGCCTAGTGGTTTAAGAACATAAGAACATAAGAGACGCCAATGTTGGATCAGGCCAAAGGCCCATCCAGTCCAACACTCTGTGTCACACAGTGGCCAGAAATACCAGTGCCATCAGGAGGTCCAGCAGTGGGGCCAGGACATTAGAAGCCCTCCCACTGTTGACCCCCCCCCCCCAAGCACCAAGAAGACAGAGCATCACTTGCCCCAGAGCCCCTAGCTATACCTTGTGGCTAATAGCCACTGATGGACCTCTGCTCCATATGCTTATCTAATTCCCTTTTGAAGCCGTCCATGCTTGTAGCACCCACCACTTCCTGTGGCAGTGAATTCCATGTGTTAATCACTCTTTGGGTGAAGAAGTACTTCCTTTTATCCGTTCTAACCCGACCGCTCTGCAGTTTCATGGAGTGCCCACGAGTTCTTGTATTGTGAGAAAGGGAGAAAAGTACCTCTTTCTTTACCTGCTCTTTCCCATGCATAATCTTATAAACCTCGATCATGTCACCCCTCAGTCGTCTTTTCTCCAAGCTAAAGAGCCCTAAGCGCTTTAACCTTTCCTCATAGGGAAAGTGTTCCAACCCTTTTATCATTCGAGTTGCCCTTTTCTGCACTTTTTCCAAAGCTACTCCCCCTCCCCAAACCCCACCTTCCCCAGGCTCCACACACACCCAATCTCCAGGGATTTCCTAACCCAGAGCTAGAACCTAGAAATCCCCCTGGATGCTTGTGCAAGATTCAAGACAGAGGTTGCAATTAGGAAGATGGGAAAAAACCTACAGTGAGGTTTATCACTGTGTCATTTACATTTCTATATATCTAATAGCCAAGATGCCCCCTCTGTGCGGATATCTAAATCCTCACATCAGGAGCACCTGGAGGGTAAACAGATTTCCCTGCACACTTGGGGCACTCCCCAGGTGTGCAGGAAAATCTGAAATGTAGAAAAAACTATATTGGGGATACTTAAATTCTCCTCCTCCATGTGGAGCACCTGCTGCTTCAGGAGGGGAGCCGAAGGGAATATTCCCCCTACGCGAGTATCGTGGGTCCCCATTTCTTCTGTACAACTAATAAGCTATTGGTGATGGATCAGAGCTATCATAACGGTAGAATGAAGTCTTTTCTGTTGCACCAAAGCAACAACTCCACTGTACTTCTTTGTGACCAAAAGTGACCAAGAATGAAGTCAAGATAATTGAGTTAGGGCTCCTTTTCTCCCCTCCCCACCCGAAATTTACTTATAAAACTAACAAACCACTCTAAGCAGCATCCTGATTTCCATGCCTAATCTAGTTTCTTATACAGTCACCAGTGTAATTTTGGAACCATGCCTGTGTGCCATTTCCTCATTTACAGCAGCTATGTGGCATGCAGCCCACCAAAATCACAATCTAAAACCAGGAAGTTAATGCTGGGGTCAAATTGTGCTTTAAAAAGCACTCTGTGTGCATGTAGGCATGTATATGTTGGAACCGGCAAAGATAAAAGTGATACCTTTAACTAGGGGTTGCCAGCCTCCAGGTGACACCTGGAGATCTCCCCCTATTACAGTTGATCTCTGGACAATCAAGAACAGTTCCCCTGGAGAAAATGGCTGCTTTGGAGGGTGCACTGTATGGAATTGTACCCTGATGAGGACCCTCCCTCCCCAAAACCCACCCTCCCCAGGCTCTGTTGGCAGAGCTTAAATATGCAAAGGAAGTGGAACAGTGACTGTTTAGAGAAAAATAAGTAGGGTTATTAAAAAAAAAGAATAAACTGTTATAGAACATAGAAGGGAGGAAACCTTAACTATCTGACCTAACTGCTGAAAGAGGAACAACAACAAGGAGCAGGAAATCTCTAGAAGAGGCAATCAGGAGAGAGGAAGGACATAATTTGACATTACAGTCACTATCCTAACTAGAATCCTTCAGCTGTCCCCCTGTAGGGTGATCTTCTGATCCTCTTCATACAGATGCACTATAGACCTTGTATACTCCAACAGGCTCCACCCCCAAAATCTCCAGATGTTTCCCAATCTGGAGCTGGCAGCCTTACCTTAAACAGGCCTTTACAGACACATGGCCGTTCTCAACTTGATAGGGCTCGGATACTCATTTGTGGTGGCTCCAATTTTTTTTTTTTAGAACACAATTTTATTTTTCATGAAAATATTGACATGTCATCAGTTCCATTAATGTTTCAATTTTTACCCCCAATATCCCCACTTTACTCTCCCCGTCCCCGTGGCTTCCCGCAATGCTTCCCCCCTCGTCACTCCAGTACACCTTAAGATAACATCATATTCTAGTTTCAATATTGTTCTAAATATAATAAATTGTGCTTTACATCCCAGTTCTTTTCTAGGTAAATTTTAAAGTCTCTCCATTCCTCATAGAATTCCTGATCTTCTTTGTTGTTCAATTTTTTCGTAATTTTGTCCATCTCAGCCATAAACAAAGTTTTTTGTATCCATTCTTCTCACTCTGGAATTCTTTCTTGTTTCCAACATTGTGCATAGAGTATTCTCGCCGTTGTAATCAGGTTCTAAAATAAAGTTCTTTTTGTAATATTCAATTCTTCCATTTTAAGTCCTAAGAGCAGAATTTCTGGTGCTTTTTTAAAAGAACATTTAAATTTTGCATTTCGCTGTGAACTCTAGTCCAAAAGTCCACAGCTTTTTCACATGTCCACCACATATGATAAAGTGAACCTTCATGTTTTCTACATTTCCAACATTTGTTAGAAAAGTTTTGGTTCATGTTAGCTATTTTCTTTGGTGTCATATACCACCTGTACATCATTTTATAACAGTTCTCTTTCACATTGGTACATGACGAGATCTTAATCGAATTTTTCCACAGATATTCCCAAGAGTCCATAGAGATCTCAGTATTAACATTTACTGCCCATTTAAGCATTTGCTCTTTCACCGTCTCATCTTCCGTTTACCATTTAACGAAATTTTATATACAGTAGAAATCGCCTTTTTCCCTCCTCCCTCCCA
>NW_015166432.1:188865-189069 GCF_001447785.1 Gekko japonicus | reverse complement strand
TCTTATCTGCTTTGAACAAATCAACTATCTGTAAATAGCTCAACCAGACATATTTATACTGTATCTCATCCTGCTCTTTTATTTGCCATTCTGTACCCTCTTTTTTTATTAAGTCTCTGTAAGGCAACCACTCTTTGCCGCTTTGTCTCGTATATGACGATAGAACTTCTGCTGGTACAATCCACAGTGGTCTCGCATCAAAGA
>NW_015166432.1:146830-185500 GCF_001447785.1 Gekko japonicus | reverse complement strand
TGCAGTCCTCCTCAAAATGCCGGGCGCAACTTGTCTATGATTTATATGTGTAGAGAAGGCAACTTCCTGATTGATCTTCTTCCGGTAGTCAGACGGTCCTCCGGGCTGCTCTATGCGATGTACTGATGAATTTCTTCCTGTCAGCAGCCTTTCAATATGGCAACAGGTAGTCTGCAGTCCTCCTCAAAATGCCGGGCGCAACTTGTCTATGATTTATATGTGTAGAGAAGGCAACTTCCTGATTGATCTTCTTCCGGTAGTCAGACGGTCCTCCGGGCTGCTCTATGCGATGTACTGATGAATTTCTTCCTGTCAGCAGCCTTTCAATATGGCAACAGGCATTCAAAACTCGCGATAGCTCCGTCAGTTTCACTTTTGCTCACCACAGGAATGTTCAACAATGTTATTTTTTAGCATTTTTAAAGGTTTTAAACACAGTTATTTTCTTGCAAAATTACACCATCGGGATGCTGCTTTTAGTGACTGCTTAACCACAAAGCCAAAAAGTCTTTTACTCCATTACACGGTAAGCTTATCAGTTATTGTTATCTTGCACTTTTAAACAGGGGTACGCAAATGCTTCTTTTTCCAACTCACTGTTATCCTTTCCCAAAAGATCGGCTGATGAAGGATTTATGCTGGAATTCCCAGTTCGAAACAGCTTCTGAAGAGATGCTCTGCTTCTGCCCGCTACGTAGAAGGAGTTTTCAAAGGGTGAAAAATCCCCCCTCCGGGACATTAATCACTCTGATCTCAACTTCTGCTTGGGCGCTGCTGCATTTTCTCGGCTCCCCCCGCACGGAGGGTGCTGCCTTGGGTTGTAAATAACCCAAGCTGTCGAAAGAAGCTGCCGCACGTCCCGAGCGATTCCGGGACGCGTCAATCCTCCATCAAATCTCGACCGGAAGCCTGTGGTGGCTCCAATTTTAAATACAATACAACACAAGAGCATCATTGGCTCTTGTTGAGCCATTTGCTGCCTTGTGCAGAACGGTCAATCATAAAGGTGCTGGAGAATGTCTTGCTTTCTGCCCTGTTCTCTGTGGCAGGCTTTTGCTGTGAGTTGGCCTACCCATCCTCCCTATGGATAAGGTGGGAGTAGCTGGTTATCTTTTGAAGGGCCAAACATGAAATTTTGGGGCTTCTTTCATATCAGCCGGGCAGGGGGACTTTCGTTGCCTGTTCCACAGTGTCCTGGGGAGTGGCGGTATTCTCTAAATGCCAGTCTTGTGACTGGTTAGGCCATGACTAGTTTTGGCTGGAACAATAGGAGTTGCTTCAGTAGGGGTCCCCAACCTTTTGGAATCCTGACACAACACAATGGGCACAGCAGCAAGATGGCTGCCACAAAACAGCTGCCGCAGCAAGCAAACCCAGCCACAAAACTATTGCCACAGCTTAACTTCAGTCACACAGTGTAGATCCTTGTGCTGTGGTGGCAGCTGGTGCCCAAGCAACATTTTAAAAGACCTACACAGCCATTGATAGGGGTGTGTTGTGTATGCTGACCGCCACTGGGGAGACAGCGAACAGCCAGAGCTTGCTCTGCTGGGCATCGGCCGCTTACCGGGTTGGGCGTGATGCAATGCGCCAGGAGGAACTGTGCAATTCGCCGCTCCCAGTCCCCTTCCGTCAGGCGGCTCAGCGCTTCCTTCTTGTTGTGTACCAAATAAAGCGTGCTTTGAACTATGCCGGTCTTTGACCTTCGTCGCTACTATTGTGTAGTGGGTTTGCCGCATGGACAAAGGACAAAGGCCGGCATAGTGCAAAGCACGCTTTATTTGGTACACAACAAGAACAGCTAACTAACGGCCGGCAGGCCAACTATATACACTCCAGGGACACGCCCCTGGGCCCCGTTGGTGGGTTTAAATCTCCCGCCACGGTGCCCATTGGTTCCCCAGTGGAGGGACTAGGAGCCTAGTCCCTATTGTTCTTCCAGAGTCAAGCTCTGGCTGTTCGCTGTCTCCCCAGTGGCGGTCAGCATACACAACAGGGTGCCAGCCTCCAGATGGGACCTGGGGATCCCCCGGAATTACAGCTCATCTCCAGACTACAGAGATCAGTCTCCCCCAGGATAAAATGGCTGCTTTGGGAAGTGGACTCTATGGCATTGTACCCCACTGAGGTTCCTGTCCTCCCTGGCTCTGTCCTCAAATCTCCATGAGTTTCCCAACCTGGATCTGGCAATCCCCCCATCTCCCGCCAGTGGCCAGGGGGACCTGGCAACCCTAACAGCCAATCAGATCTCTAATAATCAGAAGCCATGCTGGGTAAAAGCCCTACCTGGCCCCACCCACTTCCTAAAAACATCTGGTGGACACCAGAAAAGATGTTGGTGGACCCCTGTGGTACAATATAGATAGGGGATAATTGGCAAGAACCTTGAGCCATCGAAGGAAGGGGGGGTGATTTTCCTAAGCTAGCCTGTCATTGGCTTGAGTGGCCGGGTAGGCGCAGAAAGGAACGCACTTGGTGGGTGAGCAGCATCAACCAAGCCTTTAGTTGCTCAAGCAGAACATGAGGGATGAGGCTCAACTCTGCTCTTCACAGTTTTACACACCAATGGGGATAAACAAAGCTGTCCCAGCGGTAATACTAAGTTGGGAGCCTGGGTGGGTTTTCCCCAAAAGCTGATAGCCCGCAGTAAGTCTACTTGTTGGCAACTCGCATTAAATCAAGGATGTTCAACTAGGGCCCCTGTCACACGGGCCGGAAAATGCGGGGAGGGGCGTGGCTAATTGCCCCGGAGGAAAATAACGTGCGGCAGCCCAATCAGAAGTCCTTTGGAGGTCCCGTGGGTAGGCATCAGGTGCAGATCAGACGGCTAGTCTGCAGCGCGGCAAAGAAGCAGCACGGCGCATTCAAACCGGCACTCGCGCCACGCGGCTCCTGTGGCAAACGCCGCTTCCTGTTTGTGCGCATGCTCCGTTGGGTGCTTGTGCGCATCCTGTGGAGACTTGAAAAAACAAAAACCCTTCTTTGTGACGGGACATGGGTGAGTGCCAGATGCCACGGAAGTCCACCGGAAATGCGGTCAGACGCCCACCCTTGCCCCGCGGTTTCCAGAAACTAGTACCTCGTAGGTACTAGTTTTTAACTCTGCACCTTCGGCAGGGAGCCACGGGTTCGCCACGGGAGCACTGCGCTTCCTAGATGTTGAGGTGAGATCGCACCCTAGGGTTACCAACTTTCAGGGGCAGCCTAAAGAGCTCCCAGAACTACAAGTGATCTCCAGATGACAGAGATCATTTCCCTAAGAGAAAATGGCAGCTTCACAGGGCAGCTGAGGTATATAATGATAATGGGAAATATTTCAGCATACAGGAAATTCTGGGTGGGTAATAGGCTATCACAAAATCAATTTATTAAAACATGGCTCCCTTTAGTGTAAACTTGCCATAGGAATCTGTTAAAGACCAAATTTTGAATCTTCTTTTTATTATTTATTTTGATGAAAGAAGAAGAAGAGTTGGATTTATACCCCACCCTTCACGTCTCAGAGCGGCTCACAGTCTCCTTCCCTTCCCCTCCCCAAAACAGACACCCTGTGAGGTAGGTGGAGCCAAGAGAGCTCTGAGAGAACTACTCCTGAGAAAACAGCTCTGAGAGAACTGTGACTGACCCAAGGCCATTCAGCTGACTGCATGTGGAGGAGTGGGGAATCAAACCCCGTTCTCCAGATTAGAGTCTGCCACTCTTAACCACTACACCAAACTGGCTCTCAAGGAGGGGATATTTGTTTATTTGTATGCCACTTAGAATCATAGAGTTGGAAATATTCGTAGAGGCCATCTAGACCAACCCCTTGCTCAATGCAGGATCAGCCTAGAGCATCCCTGGCAGGTCTTTGTCCAGCCGTTGCTTGAAGACTGCCAGTGAGGGAGAGCTTACCACCTCCCTAGGCAGCTGATTCCACTGCTGAACTACTCTTACTCTAAACAGTTTACCCCTACTATCCAGCCAGTACCTTCCCACTCTTAATTTAAACCCATTATTGCAAGTCCTATCCTTTGCTGCCAAGAGGAACAGCTGCCTGCCTGCCTCTAAGGGACAGCCTTTCAAATACTTCAAGAGAGCAATCATGCCCCCCCTCCACCTCCTCTTCTCCAGACGAAACATTCCCAAGTCCTTCAGCCTTTCCGTGTTTGTATGGAAGTTTTGTTTGAAGAATGGGGCTTCTTTGCAAGTGACTTGTTAGGAACTGGATTGTCCTTTAGCTCCATAGTAAAGGTAAAGGTTCCCTTGCTCGAAAGCCAGTCGAGTCCGACTCTAGGGTTGCGGTGCTCATCTTCGTTTCAAAGCTGAAGAGCCAGCACTGTCCGAAGACGTTTCCGTGGTCATGTGGCCGGCATGACTAAACACCAAGGTGCACGGAACGCTGTTACCTTCCCACCGAAGTGGTACCTATTGATCTACTTGCAATTTCTTGCTTTCGAACTGCTAGGTTGGCAGGAGCTGGAACTAGAGACGGGAGCTCACTCCGTCATGCGGTAACTTGGGTCTTGAACTGCTGAACTACTGACCTTCCACAGCCTGCAGTTCAGTGTCTTAACCACTTGAGCCACCGCAGCTCCATGCTGGTGTGCAAAATCACAAAGCCCACTGACCCTGACCTGTTCAGCTGAATGCCCGCATACCCCTCCATGGGTGTACAGGCACATGATGTGCACATGGCACATGTTTCCAGCTCCATGAGATCTGGACACAGCTATCTGCCGCATTCCTCTTTGCAATGAGTAGCAGACCTAATAGCCCAGACTAGCCTGATCTTATTAGAGACCAGAAGCGAAGGAGGACCGGCCATGGTTAGTATTAGGAATGGTCCCAAACTTTATTACCTCTTCTCGGCCGTCTATCCACACTTCCAGGTAGTAAAATGGTTCAGGAAAGGATGGTGAACAAACAGACCACCAGAGATGCAAGACATCATTGGCCCTTTCTGTAGTCTCCTTTTAATCTATGTTCCCTGCGGTGTCTTCCAAGCAATTCTGCACTAAAACCAAATTCAACCTTCTTTTTGATCCAGGTCTCCCCCCGCCCCCCCATTCTGCACTAAAATCAAATTCAACCTTCTTTTTGCTACTTTCGAGATATTCCCAGACAACAAATTGTCCTTTGCTAAGGCAAACTGACCGGAGCTGCGGTGGCTCAAGTGGTTAAGACGCTGAACTGCAGGCTGTGGAAGGTCAGTAGTTCAGCAGTTCAAGACCCGGGTGGCGCAAGACGGGGTGAGCTCCTGTCTCTAGTTCCAGCTCCTGCCAACCTAGCAGTTCGAAAGCAAGAAATTGCAAGTAGATAAATAGGGACCACTTCGGTGGGAAGGTAACAGCGTTCCGTGCGCCTTGGTGTTTAGTCATGCCGGCCACATGACCACGGAAACGTCTTCGGACAGCGCTGGCTCTTCGGCTTTGAAACGGAGATGAGCACCGCAACCCTAGAGTCGGATTCGACTGGCTTTCGAGCAAGGGAACCTTTACCTTTTTAAATTGGCTTGACTCAAACACTGAGAAAATCCAGAGTGAGAGGCAAATGCAGAAAGGGCCATTATTTCAAAAAAATAACAACCAATATCAGAGGAACATTTACCACACAACAAAAATGCATTTGTTTTTAAGGTGCCATACAATTCCTGTTAGTTTTTTTGCAGCAGTGGAGTAATATGGCTGCCCCTCTGTAATTTATTATATACAGTAAGATTATATACTTTTGAACTGATCATTTATCGATTTTTTAAAAAACGTTTCTCTCCAGCTGATTAAACCTATTTTCATGAGGGCGTGCTACGTTTCATTTTGGAGGAAGGGATCTAGAAGAGAAGCGGCATTCGATACCGGAGAAGTACTACAGGGCTACGGTGAACAGGACATAAATGGCAGACTCAATGGATTAGGATAATTAAGTATTATAACGGAGGGCTGGCTAATGATGATTCTGCCGCGTACATCTCTTTCAACCGCTTTGGAGTCAAGACTTTTACCTTTGGGATCTTTACAACCTCGTCTGCGGTAATGATAGCCTCATTTTTACAATCTGAAATTAAGCGAAATCGCATCGCTACCCCATTATTCCCATATTTTAATGGCAGCTGGAGAACTAGCAACATTTTTTGGGTTGATTAATGCCACACAACCATCTGTAAAGAGAAGAGAGCATCTCTGCGCGATGCAGCTTTAGCGATCACGCCTGACATCTAAGTAATGTTGATTTTGTTTAGATGACAACCTCATTATGGTGTATAATTGCTAGGCAATCGCCTAGCAAAGACTGGGTTAAAAACTACTGGAAGACGCTTGTTCTTCTCGTTATTAATTAGTACGTGTCCACTCCGCCAAATCCCGTGCCCAAACTTCATTTGTTATGTTCAGCCAAATGCATGAATAGCTTTTGAGTAATTATTTTCCAACATCATCTAATACCTCTTTGCACATCAATTAAAAATCCTCTTAACAAGGAACTGCATTTTGTTCGAGATCAAATGCCTAGACCAAGGCTGTATCAATCATGTAGAGCTAATTAGTGGCTCTGCTTTATATCATTTGTTTTACTTTATTATTCTATTATACACTTCCTAATGAAACCAATTGAACAATTTTAAAATCTTTGTTCAATTAATTGAAGGCTTAAAGGCCAGCTACCTAACCACTCCCCCGCCCAACTAATTTTTTTTAAAAAAAGCATAGATAGAAGAAAAATCCCTAACAATTCTCTATCTGTTTAATTTACCTGGCAGATTTCGCTAAAACGTTTTTTGGCAATCGCTCATTACTCAATGGAGCTGTTCTCTGGCACGTATATTAAACAGAAAGGAGACAAAGCAATAAAAGAAGTATCTAGGATAGTTAACCTGTGAATGGCAAAGTGGGGAGCATGAGAAATTAGGAATTCTCCAAGATATTTGCAGGTCTAAAACCAGTCATACCATTTAAGATTGTTGAAGGGGGGGGGGAACAAGTTAATGCACTATTAACTTCAGGAAGCCCCTGACACAGAACGTGATGTTGGCCCACTAGCTTGCTTTAAAAAAAAAAAAAAAGTTTTAGACAAATTCATGGTCTATCAGTGGGTATTTGCCATGATAGCTAAATGGAGCCTCCATGTTCAGAAGCAGCATACCTCTGAATGCCATATTTTAGGGCTGCGCTAGAGATGGAAGTTGCCTTCATATCTTGCTTGCAGGCTTTCTAGAAAGCATCTGATTTGGGGAAACAGCATGCTATTGCTAGATCATCTGACCCAGAAGGGCTCCTCCACTTGCACCTGCTGGATGACCTTGGGCAAGCCATAGTTCTGTCAGAGCTGTCCTTGAAAAAGAGCAGTTTCTCTAAGAGCTCTCTCAGCCCCACCTCGCTCAAAGCGTGTCTGTTGTGGGGAGGGGAAGGAGTTTGTAAGCCGCTCTGAGACTCCTTTGGGTAGTGAAGGGTGGGGTATCCTTCTTCTTCTTCTTCTTCTTCTTCTTCTAATTTGCCAAACAGATTCCCATTCCCCAAGTTCTTGCATCAGGCAACCTTCCATGCCACAGACTGTATCGTAATTGTTCTAAATCAGGCTAGTTAATGCTGGTGAAGCCAAATTAAATTTCTCTAGCTAGCAGTCCCCTTGAGTATCAAGAGTGAATCGCTTTAACTAAGTGCAACTGACAATTCAGCCGGTTTGCTGCAAAATGGGCAAGGGGGAATACGAAGGAGACACAAAAAGAGCACACAGTGAGCTGCTGAGCCACAGCCTCTCCCTTATCCTGCTTCCATGTCAGCAGAAGATATATAGAGGGCAAGAAATATTATTGTGAAATGCAGGGTGTGACATTTCTATGCAGAGCTCAAAAGTATACAAGGTAAGTACAAAACCCATCGGTAGCCACATTAGGTAGGGAGGCCTCTCACTGGCAGCCCTCTTTGCCTGCTGCTGCTGCTTTAAGTGATGGTGGGAAATTTATTTTTTGGAAACACTGGCATTGTCTGCACTGCTACATGACTTCTGCACTGCTACGTTGTCTGCACTGCTACATGACCCAGACGTGACATAGAGTAACTCTAGAAATAGCCAGGATCTCTATAGAGTTTGTGGTGATTCCTAGAACTAACCTACATCACTTCTGGGGTTTCCCTAGAAGTGAAGTAGTGCCACACAGGACATCATCACAGCCTTGCTCCCAAGTCTCCTGCTGGTTGTTAGGCACGACTTGGTAACCCTAAGGTCCATTGCATAATCCAAAAGCAACAAAAGCCATGTAAAATGAAAAATCATAATGAACCCAGACTTTGAAGCCCAGCTGGTGAGCCTTAGTTGGCCATTCCCAGCCCACCAGTATCACCTACACCCTTAGAGCACTGCAGACAGAAGCTGAGAACAGAGCTACAGAGAAGACGGCAAAGTGCATGACTCCTGACGTGACGTCAGCTGCTTGCTGATAACAAAGATGAGAAATTGCAGGATTGCTTCTGAACAACTGGTTGCAAGTATGACCCTTAGGTGTGGGGCTATAAAACCAGCCAAGAAAGGCTCTTAGGTGTGGACGCAATGCATATGATAGACGCTAAGCCACCGACTCTGCCTTGCCTGACTTCTGGACCTCTGACCTTGGATTGAATGACTCTGCCTTGGCTGACTTCTGGCACCTGATACTTGGATCCTGCAAGCTAGTACACTGACAATCTTTCATAGACAGTTATCTCTTCTGAATGCTGCTCAGCTGCAATAAGAGCAATCCATCAGGGAGCAATGCTTACCGAATCCTCATTCAAAGACAACGGTATCTTGTGTAAGCCCCATTCATTCATTGGTTGGATTGCCAACCTCCAGGTGGGGCCTGGAGACCTCCATAATTAAACCTGACCTCCAGACCACAGTTCCCCTGGAGAAGAAGAAAAAGAAGAAGAAAAAGAAGAAGAAGGTTTGTTTGTTTATTTATTTATTTATTTATTTTTCGTATTTATACCCCGCTCTCCCCGTGGGCTCAGGGCGGCTTACAGGGGCCAGGCGAAGCCTTGCCATGATAAAACACAATATACATATAATTTAAAAACATACAGTACATATTTAAAAAATCCTAATTTAAACAAAGTGCTCAGTGTCTTCAGAGTCCAAAGATGACGGAACGTATGCCCGAAGTTCCTGGTAGACGGTTTAAGGTTCCATTCATGTTCAGGTTCAGGTGTTTTTCTCAGGGCCTCTTCCCACCCACAGCGATGGTGATATAGTGAGGGGGGGGGCGGCTCCTACTCAAAAGCCTGGTGGAAGAGCTCCGTCTTGCAGGCCCTGTGGAACTGCACAAGATCCCGCAGGGCCTGGATCTCCCCCAGGAGCTCATTCCACCAGGTAGGAGCCGCCACCAAAAAAGCCCTGGCCCTAGTGGTGGCCAGTTTGACATCCCTGGGGCCCGGGATAGCTAGTAAATTTTGGGTCCCTGACCGTAGTGCTCTTGGGGGAACATGCGGGGAAAGGCGGTCCCTCAGGTAGGTTGCTTACCAAATCCTCATTCATTTTTATATCCTGTTTTTCTTTACCTTAAGAAGTCTCAAAGAGGCTCACGATTGCTGTCCATTTCTCTCCCTACCACAGGGACCTTGTGAGGTAGGTGGGGCTGAGAGAGCTCTGAGAGAACCATGAATGACCAGGAAGCTTCATGTGGAGGAGTGGGGAATCAAACCTGGTTCTCCAGATTAGAGTCTACCACTTAAACACTATACCATACAGGCTCTTTGGAGAACATGGCTGCTTTGGAGACTGGACTCTATGACATTATACCCCACTGAGATCTCTCCCTTCTCCAAGCCCTGCCCTCCCCAGGCTCCGACCCCAAATCTACAGGCTTGTCAGGATTCAGACTGAAGTCGGCAGCCCTCTTTGTTGGAGAACCATATAAAGAAAAGTTTCAGGGAGCTGTGGCCCATACCTTTGTGATCATTTTACTCAGGCAAAGATGAAATGCTTGTTTTCCCATCCTTAAGAAGAAGAAGAGGAGGAGGAGATTGGATTTATACCCCGCTCTTCACTACCCAAAGGAGTCTCAGAGTGGCTTACAAACTCCTTTCCCTTCCCCTCCTCACAACAGACACCCTGTGAGCAATGTTCCCTCTAAGCTGTGGAGTCTTGTGAGCAAAAATTCTGCTTTGTGAGCTACCGGCATTAAAGTTGTGAACAGGTGATTTGGCTACTGCATAAATTAGTTCACTCTGGACCCATCCTTCCTGAGCCAAGACAAAAATCTGTGAGCTGAAGGCTAAAAAACTGTGAGCTAGCTCACACTAACTCAGCTTAGAGGGAACACTGCCTGTGAGGTAGGTGGGGCTGAGAGAGCTCTTGACAGAAACTGCTCTTTTTCAAGGACAGCTATGCCAGAACTATGGCTTGCCGAAGGTCACCCAGCTGGCTTTATGTGGAGGAGTGGGGAATCAAACCCGGTTCTCCCAGATTAGAGTCCGCCGCTCTTAACTGCTATACCAAACTGGCTTAACCCCAAGTTATAGGTCTCAAACTATTTTCCTTCATGTGGTTTTGAACATAAGCAGAAGGGCCATCTGGAAATTAATTCCTATTTTTGAAAAAAAGTTAGAAACCAGGAAGTAACAATGACCCAGTACACACACACACACATTTTACTGCAAATTTTCAGAGGAGTAAGCTTTTAATCTTGATTTTAGATTCTGTGCCCATTTTACACATCATTAAAATTGGGGTGGAATGTCACTTGTGATGTGTGGGGGGTGGCATCCAAAGGTGTTTTTTTTTAAAAAAAAAAATGATGCATTTAAATCCTCATGGTTCAGGTTTTATGCATGCATTTTAGCGTTAGTTTATTGAATGAAAGGGAACAGAAAGGAACACAGGCAAAGGGAGAAAATGCCATGTTGAAACTGACCAGACTTTTTTTGAAGCTGCAAAGTCCCATTTTCCATATTGCTGAGCAGTAGGGGATTCTCTGCTTTGTTATCAGCCACTGTGAAAAATGGGAAAGAATCATAGAATAATAGAATCATAGAGTTGGGAGGGATCTCCAGGGTCATCTAGTCCAACCTTCTGCACAATGCAGGAAATTCAAAATTGCTTCCTTCACATGATCTCATAATATAGGGGAACATGTTGAGTGTACAGAACGCACTACAGAACTCATTGACACTGACATTGCAAACGGTGACTGCTGGCAACGTGTGTGTGCACGCACGCCTGTGCAAAGTCGGTTACAACTCAACCACACTTTGAACAGGGCTGCAATTTGTATGGGGGAGGAGCCCTCTGGCAGAAGCTCTGGAGAGCTTTTTTAGCCTTGTGCCACTATATTGAAAGGGGGGGTATTTTCACCGATGCACTAGTGCAGCTGCGTAGTAACATTAATTTCCTGCCCCTCTTTGCAAATTTCTGGGGTTTTCTCTTTGTGAATCTCTAATTTGATCCTGCACAATGGATCTTGACAGCTTTTTAAAGCCTCTCCTGTGCAGATTACACACTGTCCCCCAAATGGATCGATCCCAAGTTATTCTTAAATTCATCGTTTGCAGAAGGCCCATGTGGCTCAGCCACCATTTTAATGTTAGGCTTCTGAAGACTACCAAAATGGTTTGCCACCCCAAACTTTGTTCACTAAAGCATGAAAGGGAAAAAGTGTACCAGTGTCTCTCTCTCTCTTTATATCTCATGTCAATTTCATTCTGTGCTGACAATCCCCCCTTTATTGTTTGCCTGCAGTACTGAAATCCCCCCCCTCTCACACTAGTGACACTGCTGATTGCCTCCTCTCTGACCTCTCTTTCAAGTCAATACCATCAGGAAACTATATCTTCTGCAGCTCCTTTTTAACTTCCCCCCTGTCAATTTAATTTTTTTATTCAGCGATCCAAGACTAGCGATAGTCTGATATCGCTAGACTCATGCTGGTTGTAAAAAAAAAAAAATAAAACCAAGGGGGAAATGGAGCTTGTACACCAATGAAGGGGGGGAAATGGTGGAAGGTGCAGAGTGGGCAAAATTACCTTGATCTGGGGGGGGTGCCTTTCAAGCGGTGGCAAAATGTTGGGGGAGAATCTGAGGAAATCTGTACACTTTTGAATTACCTTCAACCTTGGAAGCAAAACAAGGGGGAAATCAGCACAAAAGCACTCTCAGAAAAGTCGGGGGAACAGTGACCATAAAGTGAACTGAGCGCTGAAGGGAGGAAAATTAATGAAGAACGATTAAGAAAACCCAACAGACATGCACGGTGCAAGCACAGGAAAACACCTGTGCATAATAGGACAGTATATTTTTAATTTGGTCTGCTTCTTTAGGTAGCGTGATTTAATTTGCCCATACAAAGAGTATGAATGAGAAGAGAGATGCAGAATAGAACTTGAGTGGCAAAGGAAAGGCATTGTTCCATTTTTATTCTGCCAAGCACCAATTATTCCCCTATTCTTAAGTCCTTTAGTTTCAGAGGCTGACTGAGTAGTTTAAAGGATAAAAGTATTAGTCTTTCATCTGCAAGATTCAAGTGCCGGTCCTCCAGGCAGACCAAAGCCAAATGAAGTAGCTGCTTTCAATAGGCATCTTAAAGCATTATTATTAGAGAACATTAAAAATTAGCACAGAAGAGAACGGGAGTATCTGACGTCGGACAGCCCCATATTGTGTCTCATCAGCAAAATTCGAAAGGAGTGCTTCTCATAGGAAGAACCAGTGCATGACATTTCTCAGGACTTTTAATAGTTCTGAAAAGATATATAGTAATCTTAAAGGTTTTTTTAAAAAAATGCTATACAAGAAAATCACTCAAGACAGATAAAAGACAATGTAGGGTCGCCAGCTCTGGGATGGAAAAAACCTGGTGATTTGAGGGTGGAGCCCAGGGAAGTTATGGTTAGGGGAGGGGAGGGGCAGGACCTCATAAGGACATAGTGCCCTACAGTCCACACTCCAAAGTAGCCATTTTTTCCGAGGAGAACGGATTGCTGTAGTCTCGAGATCATCTGTAATATTGGGAGATCTCCTGGCTCTCCTAGAGTTTGCGAACCCTAAGACAATTTGAGGATATTTTTCTTTAAAAACATAAGAAGAGCCCTGCTGGATCAGACCAGTGGTCCATCTAGTCCAGCATCCTGTCTCACACAGTGGCCAACCAGTTCCTCTGGAGGTCCAGCGACAGGGCATGGAGGCCAAGGCCTTCCCCTGCTAAGAACATCAGAGAGCCCTGCTGGATCAGGCCAGTGGTCCATCTAGTCCAGCATCCTGCCTCACACAGTGGCCAACCAGTTCCTCTGGACAGCCAACAACGGGGCATTTGTCACACGTTTGCCTGACCAAGGAACAGGACTCACTATGGGGATGTGAAGGTAAACGGCTGGGGTTATGTAGACTGGGGTGGACTCACTGTGCAGTTTTACGCAGAGTCACACCAGTCTAAGGGCCCAAATACACAATGTGTGTGACATGAGTTGGAACACGACTTCTCTCCTGCACCATTTTTACCAGTTGAAATGGCCACGGAGGGGCAGCTTGCTCCTTCTCTGGGCTCCACTTATCCATCCCAGGAGACATGAAGCATGAGGAAGGTCTGAGAAGCCTCCCTGCAGCTGTTTCAACAGGCAAAAATGGTGTGAGAGAGAAGCCTGAAGATCCTCCTCTCCCCTTGCAGTGTTTGGGACAACTTATTTATTTATTTATTTATTTATTTATTTATTTATTTATTTATTTATTTATTAAATTTATATCCTGCCCTCCCCCGTAGGGCTCAGGGCGGCTTACATAGCAAGAAATCTTGGAATAATAAAAACATCAAGTACAATTTAGTAGCATTTAAAACATATTATACAATTTAAAACCGTCTCGGTACAATAAAGTGCTCAAAATCCTCAGCTCTCAAACCTCAGAGAGATGACCAGAGAACTTATGACAACCCTCTGCACAGTGATGAGTCAGGTTGGGAACTTGTGTCCCAGCTAGGGTCGCCATGTTCGCTCTGGCCACTGTTGGGGGATAGGGTGTATGTAGGCTTGCCAGATCCAGGTTGGGAAATTCCTGAAGATTTGGGGGTGGAGCCTGGGGAGGACAGGGACCTCAGTGGGGTACAGTGCAATAAAGTCCACCTTAGGGTTGCCGGATCTATGTTGGGAAATACCTGGAGATTTGGGGGGTGGAGCCTAAGGAAGGCAAGGTTTAAGGAGGGGCGGGACTTCAGTGGGGTACAATGCCATGGACAGGGCCGGATTTAGACTTGCTGAGGCCCTAAGCTATACAAAACCCAGAGGCCCCCTACTGTTTTAAATTACATCAGCTGATCTCAGAAAAATTTAAAACATATACGCCTTTTTAATATTTGAAAATATATTGTCTTTTAATTTTTATTCAAAAATAATAAAAGATGTGTTTACAAAATCACAGAAATAATTACATAATTAAAGGGTTTAAAAATGACAAATAAGGCTCCAGCAGATTGCGAGGCCCTAAACTGTAGCTTATTTAGCTTATGCGTAAATCCGGCACTGGCTATGGAGTCCACCTTCCGAAACAGCCATTTTCTCCAAGAGTACTGATCTCTGTCACCTGGAGATGAGCTACAATTCCGGGGAATCCCCGGGTTCCACCTGGAGGCTGGCATCCCTAGTCCCAACTCATGTCATAGATATCGTTTTGACCATAGGACCCCCCACTCAGTGTTCCCTCTAAGCTGAGTTAGTGTGGGCTAGCTCACAGTTTTTTGGCCTCCGGCTCACACATTTTTGTCTTCGCTCAGAAAGGATGGCTTTAGCCCAGAGCAAATTAATTTATGCAGAAGCCAAATCGCACTCTCACGACTTTAATGCCGGTAGCTCACAAAGCAGACGTTTTGCTCACAAGGCTCCACAGCTTAGAGGGAGCATTACCTCCAATGACTATCAGTTATTTGTGTATTTAAAACATTTGTGTGCTGCCTTGCTGCTCAATTAGGGCCTACAAGGCAGTGAACAATTAAAAAGACATCAAAAGTCGCTTTTCATAAAGTGCATATAAAACCAACAATTAAAATAAACAATAAAGAGGGTCAGTAAGGGTATACAGGATGAAACAGGGAAGTCTTCACCTTCTGGTGGAAGCAGAAGACAATGATCAGCTTATCCATATGGAAACATGAAGGTCCAGAAAAAAACATGAGCAAAGTGTGGCTATTCAGAGCCGCACCAAAAAGAAACACGCGGCGGCGGGATCACATTGATCCCCTGAGCCGCCGCGCCGTTGCTCCCCGGCACGATCAGATGCTGGGGAGGAAGCCACCGAGCGGAGCGGGAGGTCGCCAGCTGTGCATGCATGTGCATGCGCAGTTCGGCTGGGAGCCTCAATTGCTCCAGAAGACGGACGCTTGGGCGATCCGACGGCCGTGCTTGCTGCGGCGTCTCTGGTAAGTCCTGCTTGGAAGGTGGGTTTTTTTAACAGCAGATTTTCGGCCAGAAGGGCCAGATCGAGGACGGGTGCACATTGCTTTCCAGATGTTGTGGTGAGATCGCGCCCGTTTGCTGCGCCCCCAATCTGTCCCTCTCCTGGCCCAAAACCTTTCATGTGACTGGGACCGAAACTGCCTTATACTGAATCAGACCGTTGGTCCATCAAAATCAGTATTGTCTACTCAGAAGAAGAATAGTTGGTTTTTATTCCCTGCTTTTCTCTACCCTAAGGAGTCTCAAAGTGATTTACAATTGCCTACCTCTCCCCACAACAGGCACCTTGTGAGGTAAGTGAAGCTGAGAGAGCTCTGAGAGAACTGGGACTGGTCCAAGGTCACCCAGGAGGCTTCAGGTGAAGGAGGAGTGGGGGAATCAAACTCAGTTCTCCAGATTAGATTCCACTGCTCTTAACTACTACACCATGCTGGCTCTCAGACTGGCAGCAGCTCTCCAGGATCTCAGGTTGAGGTCTTTCATTTCACCTATTGCCTGATCCTTTGAATTGGAGATGCTGGGGATTGAACCTGGGACCTTCTGCATGCCAAGAAGATACCCTACCACTTAGCTGCGGCCCCTCCCCACTGTATTCAATCCAGGTCCCATTCTATTAACTTCCAAGAGGTGAGCTTCTCTGACCAGTTTTGTTTCATTTTGATTTCATACGTAGTAGTCACAGGCTTTGGCTCACCCTATTTTTATTCTTGTCATCAACACTATTTTGACATTCTATGCCCACGTGACGTCAATAAAAGAAAATGAGAAAAATGCACATTTTGATAGAAAATATTCAGCACGAGGAAAGAGGAACTGGTACAAAAATACTTACAAGTTTCTCACTGGGGCCAAGTGGATGCCCCCAGGATGTCCACATATAGGGCATGAAGAACTAAACCAAGGCTTGTCAACCTCCAGGTAAGGCCTGGAGATGGCCCAGAATTATAGCTGCTTTGGGAGGTGGATTCTATGGCCTTAAACCTCACTGACATTCTTCTCCTCCTCAAAGCCCAGTCTACCTAGGCTTCATTCCAAATTCCCCATGGGTTTCTGAACCCCAAGGAAATGCTGATCACCACTTTGGGGTCAGGAAGCAAATTTTCTCCAGGCCAGTTTGGCCAGGGATCTTGGCGGGTCCCCCACCCTTTCTGGGCATGGAACAGGGGTCACTGGGTGTGGGGGGGGGGAGGTATTTGTGAATTTCCTGCATTGTGCAGGGGGTTGGACTAGATGACCCTGGAGGCCCCTTCCAACTCTATGATTCTATGATTTTATTATTATAACCCGGAACTGGGAAGCCTAGAAAGAGTCTCCCTGTTGTTCCCCTTCTTACACAGCAACTGGCATTCAGGGGCATGCTTCCTCTGAACATGGAGTCTTCATTAAACCTTGGTTACTACACTTATTTATTTATTTAAAACATTTTTATGCCACTTTTTCATCCAGGGCAGGGTCCCTAAGGTGTCAAACAATCAGAACATTAAAACAAAATTTTAAATGCCCATATAAAAGCAATAAAAACCAATTCAAACAAGACAGAGATTTTTGCTCTACCATGCTGAGTTTACTTACTTTCCATTGTATACCTTCTGTACCATTGCCCCCATACTCCCGTTCTACATACTTTGCATTCTTCTCTGTTGCTCATTAAGCCCTGGTATTCTTATTTCTGTCTTGCATCTTTGTGCTTTTCATTTTATTGCTCCCTGCCAGCTGATATTTGGTCAACTGATCCTCTTCCCCCCTTTTAAAAGGGATAATGATCCTCTGTTTCAGCTGACCTGAAAGTCTCCTAATATAGTTTTTAATTTTCGAGGCCTCCATCTTGAATCCCTCTTTTATTATTATTTTTTAAAATTATATTACATTTGGACAGGGCCTGTCTTCTTGTCTGTTCTGGCCAGCAACCAACAGTTAAGCACTCAGCAGTTAAGATTGCCAGCTCTGGTATGGGAAATTCCGGGAGGTTTTGGGGGTGGAGCCTGAGGAGGGCGGGGCTTGGGGAGGGGAGGGACTTCAGTGGGATATAAAGCCATAGATTCCACCTTCCAAAGTGGCCATTTTCTCCAGGTGGACTTATCTCTGCCACCTGGAGATCAGTTGTAATTCCAGGAGATAGAATCATGGAGAATCATAGAGTTGAAAAGGACCTCCAGAGTCATCTAGTCCAACCCCCTGCACAATGCAGGAATTTCACAAATACCTCCTCCCTATATGCCCAACAATCCCTGTTCCATGCCCAGAAGATGACAAAAAAACCTCCAGGATCCCTGGCCAAACTCCAAGTGCCACCTGGAGGTTGCAATCTTATCAGCAGGGTTTTTCCCCCCCATTTTAGTCATGGCAGTACTAGTACATATCCAGGGCCGGCCCCAACTTATTTTGCACCCTAGGCGAGGATCCCTTCTGGTGCCCCCCCCCCACCTGTGCACCCATCATTTTTCAAAAACAAATGCATTTTAGGAAGAATGAAAAACACAAATATTCAAGAAACTCCCAGAGTGCAGGGCCGGGTACAGTTTGGCGCCCCTAAGGGCCAGCCCGCTCTAGGCGATCGCCTAGTTCGCCTAGTGAGTGAGCCGGCCCTGTACATATCTAGCATTTAGATCTCGACACACTTTGTAGAACATCATCTCAGCAATCCTTCCATCATCCCCGTAAGGCAGGCCAGTACAATAGCTCTGTGGTAAAGATGAGAGAGGAAAGACTGGGGGGGAAATGGTTTTATAATGTGAGAACAGAGTGGAAAAGTACCTTTTGGACTGGCTTAGAGTGCAGACAGGGAAATGATATTTAGTACCTTCCCTATCATTTTGCTCTATCCAAAGGTGGGTGAGAGACTTTACTCCAGTGGCCCTCAACAACGTGGCTGTGGGCACCATGGCATCTGCCAACATCTTGGCTGGCACCTGCAAAGCGTTATCAGAAAGTGGGTGGGGCAGGGTGGAACTGTTGACCAGCATGACTTCTGATTGGCCACTGGCTGTGCAGATTGGCAGGTGCCACCAGACATTTCTCTCTCTCTCTCAATCCCCTTTCACAGAGGTTTTCTTGGTCTACTAATCTACTCAAACAGCAGATCACATGGTAAAGTCACTCCTGGACTGTACCATTTCAGATAGAAAGGGAAGGCAAACTCCATATCTCGATCCAAAAAAAGCCCTCAAAATCCCACACATCAAAAACAGGCATCTCACACAGGCAGGTAGATGACAAAAAATCCTGAAATGTCCCTTTTCCTGAAATGTTTGCTTTTTCACCTGCCTGCAACTGGACGTGGTGCGGTCCAGGAACCTCTGAACCACATGACCTGCTGTTTGCATAGACCACTTTAGCCAGAGCCAGTTTTTCAAGGCTGAGGTCAAATTTTCATGTCCTGATCTGAACTCTATGCTTTATTTTTCCAAATGAAAAAACACACCCAAAAAATGAATTTAAACAAGAACAGGTTCCTTTAAATTTCAGCAAGCGTTTCTCAGGTAAGCCAGCCAGCAGGACAAAATGAGAGAGAAGGTACTAAATTCCAACTACCTTGGCAGCCGCCCTTTCCTGGCCAGCGTGACTGAATGTTTGGGCTGCTCTGTCTGTTTACGCCGTTCCATAATCACAGCCCCTAATCCTCAAAAGCACAGTTCCTCCACACTCACGGTGAAAAGGAGATTGCCGTAATTTTCTGCGGCATCAACCTCCTCCCTTGGCAGCCTAGCCGACTGGCACAGATACCTGTGCCAGGATTTAGGCGGTGGCAGGAAACGGATTAAACCCAGGGTGAATTTTGGCTTTGAAAAAGCATCTGGAGGGTCAGGGTTGTATGTGCGAATGTGTGTTTTTCCTCCCTCCCTTCTTTGTTTGCACCAGTCTGGACTCCGATTTTGTGTTATATGGGAAGAGTTTTAGCATCCTCTGGAAAAGGCATTTGTACACACAAACATACACACACACATACACACAGGTCTAGGGGTGAAAGAAAGGCTGAGTTTTCCTCTGCAGTCATTTGCATAATGCTGACATTCAGTACCTGACTCTGGGAGAACTAATTGAGTGTGTCCAAAGAGAAAGACAAAGATGGAGAGGTGGACTGGGTCCAAGCATAACATCAGATGCAGGCTTCACAGGAAGCAATCCAAGTGCCAACTTCCTGTGACAGTGCTGGCTCCAAAAAAAAAATCCAGTTCAAGCCTCTGAGGACTTTTTCATGCTCCAGACTGGATGCCACAGCGGCTTCCCTTTCCAACGTGGAGAATGCAACTGGGATTACAGCCACCAAGCTGGACGGGCTGGATAAGAGGATCGAAACAATGGCGGGCCACACGGAGATAACTGCAGTGCTGGAAAGTATCAAAGGAATCCTCCAGGAAGGAACTGGCACTTGGTGTAGACCTAAACTTTGTCCATAACAACTAACTTTCTTAAAGCATCCTTTCGGCTTGGAGTCGCAAGCTTGTAATATCCACCTGGTGGCCCTGGTTACCCAAATTTACCTTACACAGAAAGCATTTCGGTTCAGGCACTTTCAAGGGCAGCCTGCGGGGGTCCTTCGCAGGAGATATCCCTCCCAGGACTAAAAGGAACCCGTGGGAAACGGGAGATGGAGCAGCAAAAGGCCATGTTTCCACTCTTCTGAGCATTCTCTCCAGTTCGACCCTATGTGGAATGGAAAGACGCCGTGCATAATTCTGGGGACTACGTTGTTTAATTTTACAGTTGTAAAGTCACAGTTATAATTTTCTACACTGTTTATAGAACTACAGTTCCCTGGTTTTGTTGGAAGGAAGCCATGGGAATCAACGCAGCTTCAGGTTTAGGGTTGCCAACTCTGGGTTGGGAAATTCCTGGAGATTCAAGGGTAGAGTTGGGGGAGAGTGGGGGAGGGGGAGAAAGAGGAAGAAGAAGAAGAGTTGAATTTATACCCTGCCCTTCACTCGGAGTCTCAGAGTGGCTTACAATCTCCTTCTCTTCCCCTCCCCACAACAGGTAGGTGGGGCTGAGAGAGCTCTGACTGAGAACTTCTCTTGAGAGAACAGCCCTGAGACAACTGTGGCTTGCCCAAGCTGGCTGCATGTGGAGGAATGGGGAATCAAACCCGGTTCTCCCAGATTAGAGTCTGTGGTCCTAACCACTACACCAAACACCAAAGGGAATTCCGTGGGGTAGAATGATATAGAGCTCTTTGCAGCCACCTGCTGGTCAAAACTTGTCTTCAATTCGGTGGGCCTAGCTCCCTTGATCCTTGATGATAGCCACCAGTCAGGCTGGCAAAGAGCAATAGAGGGAAAACTCCCCCCCCCCACAAGTCTTATGGTGCCTTGGGCACCAAAAAGCAAAAGAAACAGCTAAACAGTGCCTCTGGGATCAAGCGCTACAATCGGTCAGAGCCCAGACACAGAAACATTCAGTAATTCTCCAATGTAATAAATGCTCTCAACCAGCAGATTACCTCAGATCCCTCACAATCTCCAAATACTGGAGAATCTTTACTCTTGCATGCTGTAACGTTCCACCCTCAGCCCTCCTGGAAGGCCGATACCATCGCGTCCCACTCTCTCAACAGCTCCGCCCGTGTCATGCAGGGAAAGTAGAGTCTACTGAACACGTTCTGCTGCACTGCCCATTTTACAACAATATCCGATCTCAAAATATAGCTCCAATTCTGTCAACTTTACCTGGAAGATCTGAACAGTTATACGTCTCCCTCCTTCTTGCAGACTTTTCCCAGGAGACAACTAATTAAGCTGTGAAATTTTGCCTTCAGGCTTGTGGGGTACACAAACACCTGACTGAAGCCCAGAAATAGCCTCTCAGACTGAGGAAAGTACCTACCAGTTTGGTGTAGTGGTTAAGTGCACTGACTCTAATCTGGGAGAATTGGGTTTGATTCCCCACTCCTCCACTCATAGCTGCTGGATGACCTTGGGCAAGCCATAGTTCTGTCAGAGCTGTTCTTGAAAAAGAGCAGTTTCTGTCAAGAGCTCTCTCAGCCCCACCTACCTCACAGGGTGTCTGTTGTGGGGAGGGGAAGGGAGAGGAGTTTGTAAACTGCTCTGAGACTCCTTTGGGTAGTGAAGGGCGGGGTATAAATCCAATCTCTTTTCTTCTTTTTGCCACCCTAATTTGTGCTCAATGTCAACTCCCTATTTCACTGCGTGTCCCCCTTACCCTTTTATCCCTTTATTTTATCCCTTTATTTTATTTCTATTTCTTCTCTTGTTATTATTGCTGTTTCCTTGGATCTGATTTTGTATCGATTGTACCAATTCCAATCAAGTCCCCAGCATGGGGGAAGAAGGGGGGCTTCTCTTCCCCTCCGCACCACTTTCCCAACCCAGAATGGCTCCAGGGGGCGCAGTTTACCACATTGTTGGCCTGTGCTTACGCTGAGGCACACGCAGTACCCGCAGCGCATGCATACCAATGGTACCCATCCCTTTGCTTTTAAAAAAGAGCGACTGCTCATCCGGTGCTTATGCCATTGTTTCTGTTATTGTATCCACAAACATGTGTTTTAAAGTGCACGGTTTTTTGGTTTTTTGTGGGGTTTTTTGCAGTTGAATCTGGAATATATTTAAGTGCAGGTTTCTAAACTTTGCTGAGAATCTTGCTCTCTCTCCCCTTTCTACTGACAGGGTTCTGCCACCACTTCCTCCACTGAAATCTGAAACTTCTGAATATATGCATTTTAACGAAGACCCAAGTTCAAAACGGGGGAGACTCTTTCACATAAAACAAGATCGCATCGCACAGAATATTCTGTTCCATCTCTCCCCCATTCGTAGTTGGCAATAGTTCAAGGGGGCCTGCAAAAGAGAACGAAAATACTCTCCTGTCTCTGATTGAAAACAGAAAGCACCGATCTTGCTCTGGTTGGTCGTTATGGCGATGGTGATACGGTGTCTTAATGGCCATAGGATACAATGGATAGAATAATTGCATAAGTCAGTTTTAAAATGGTAGAGGGGAAAACAGTGTAGTAAACTGTTTGGGGGAAAGGGGGCATTAAGTATCTAAATAAATAAATAATGTTGGTAAGATGATTGGCAGCAGACATTAGGTATGTGATCCCTGATTGGCTAGATTACGTAGACCGCCAGAATAAGGATTCTGGGTTTCTTTTAAGGAAGAAGAAGAAGAAGAGGAAGAGGAAGAGGAGGAGGAGGAGGAGGAGGAGGAGGAGGAGGAAGAGGAAGAGGAAGAGGAAGAGGAAGAGGAAGAAGAAGAAGAAGAAGAAGAAGAAGAAGAAGAAGAAGAAGAAGAAGAAGAAGAAGAAGAAGAAGAAGAAGAAGAAGAAGAAGAAGAAGAAGAAGAACCTATCCTTCACTTGGAGTCTTAGGGCAATTCTGCATTGGCTTTTCCCTCCGTTGTTTTACCAAACCCACGTTGGAACAGAAATTCCCTTCTCCATTGCATGCTGCTTTCACTTTCTTTGATCACTGGGTTTTATGGTACCTTCTGTAGATTTATGGCCATTCAGGGGTGACATTGCATCTTTTCCTCAGTGTTGAGAAAATGTGGAGCAAATGCCAGCTGCAGAATCGCCCTTAGAGTGGCTGACAATCTCCTTCCCTTCCTCTCCCCATAACAGAAACCCTGTGAGGTTAGGTGGGGCTGGGAGACCTCTGAGAGAACTGCTCTTGAGAGAACAGCTCTGAGAGAACTGTGACTGGCCCAAGGTCACCCAGCTGGCTGCACGTGCAGGAGTGGAGAATCAAACCCGATTCTCCAGATTAGAGTCCACCGTTCTTAACCACTACGCCAAGCAGTTCCTAACATGAACAGTGAAAATGTCAAGAGTTGGTGGTCTTTGAGAGAACAATTTGGGTTCTTCAAAGCTCTTTTGTTCACATCAGAACTGTTAACCCACAGCCTTTTTCCTTCGCACTAGTTGGAATAGAACAGTTTTGTTCCGTTCATTTCAGTGGGGCCTTGATTGGCTCTAATTTTCCCAGGATTTCATCCAAAGAGAGTAAGCCAACATTGTCTTGAATCCCACCGGACAATTAACTGGCTTTCCTTTGTGGCGCCCCCCCCCCCCCCCAGAACAGCTCGTCCATACCAGTGAACACGTTATGATAGGCTATATATGTCAGTAGTAATAAAGAAAAATGGTACCGTGAATCCAGACAGAAGAATCCTAGGAACCTTCCATCATGTCAGCGGCTTTCTGTCATGCCCTAATAGGATCATACAAGTAATTTTGTTTTCACTAATAGGATACAATGAATAATATAATCGTATTAGGAAGTTTTAAAATTACATTAGGGAAAAGATGAGCATTGGAATGACATAATGTTAAGTACGGGGGAGTTTTTTTAAGGAGAAATGTTATAGATACGAGGATTTTTTTTTTTAGAAAAAGAGATAGTTTTGGACTTGATTCCATTAGTTATTCATAAAGCATTAGTCATAAAGATATTACTGTCCACGCTCATGTATTTGATGCACTGCCTGTAGTTATTCAGGAATGGCAGACATCTTTATCATTTGGGAATGTGTAGATGCAGTGACAGGGATGCGTCTTTCCCACTCGGATATGCCTCCTCAATAATGGGCATGTTAGCCAACCCCCACCCCGCCTGCCTGCCTGTCCTGCAATACGTGGATGACTAGCACAATATGTTTTCATTAAGACCCGAAAGCAAAATGCGGAGGCTATTCCTATGAGCAGGGGGCGGGGGGGGGGGGGGGGTGTTACCAGAATTCTCAAGAGGGAAGTGAAGTTTCCAGTCTGTACACTGAAACCCCACAAACTTTAAAACATTTTTTAAAAGAATTTTGTTGAAGAGGTCCTGGAACTCCATTCCGGCACATTCCCCCAAGAAAAAGAAAAAACCTGCCGACGAGCCTAACAGTTCTAACCAGTGTTCCCTCTAAGCTGAGTTAGTGTGAGCTAGCTCACAGTTTTTTAGCCTCCAGCTCACACATTTTTATCTTAGCTCACAAAGGATGGCTCCAGGGCAAATTAATGTATGCAGTAGTCAAATCGCTCACTCAGAACTTTAATGCCAGTAGCTCACAAAGTAGGATTTTTGCTCACAAGACTCCACAGCTTAGAGGGAGCATTGGTTCTGACCCCCAGTATCCAGCTGTGAATTGCATTTGTTTGTTTTTTTCCCAAAAAAGTGTCCTAAGAACTGAAAGGGAGGAGTTGGAAGCAGAGGATTCTGAGATCTGATGAGATCGGGCGACCCGGGCTATCCAGGTCAGGGGTAGTGGCTCACTAGGGGTCCAATACACTTGATTTTTCTGCACACAAAATTCTACCCCAAAACCAGAGCATCCCCCCTCCGAAACCTCCCCCCTCCGACAAGCCTTCGTCACTTCCAGATCACATTGGCACGTCCCATTTATTTTCGTTCCTCCCCGATCCCGGTAAGTTCACCCCCCCCATCCCTCGCCAGCAGGTCTGAGGGACCTGGCAACCCGAGGAGAACAGCTTTCAATTTCAGGAGCTCTGCAGGCCCCACTTGGAAGCTGGCAACCCTCTAACTTGATGTGTTTCCATTTGATTGCTATAATCGCACTAGAGTGTTACTTCATGTGACAGACACTTTCCAAAGTGCAAATTGAACTTTTAGGGCGAAGTCATTTGAACTTGACTTGAAAGAGGGGGGGGGATAATAAAGAGACTAAAGACAAATCGTTGAGACAGTGAAGGCTTTTGGTTTTCTGCTCTTCCTTCCCTCACTTTTTCGTCCCGATTTGAAATGAGAAAACATTCTCACATACTGTAGAAGAGGAAGAAGAGATTGGATTTATACCCCGCCCTTCACTTGGAGTCTCAGAGCGGCTTACAAACTCCTTTCCCTTCCCCTCCCCACAACAGACAGCCTGTGAGGTGGGTGAGGCTGAGAGAACTCTGACACAAACTGCTCTTGCAGGAACAGCTGTGCCAGAGCTTGTGACTGACCCAAGGGCACATCAGCAGGTGCAAGTGGAGGAGTGGGGAATCAAACCCGGTTCTCCCAGATTAGAGTCCACACACTTAACCACTACACCAAACTGGCTCTGTATTTTCCTGATTGAATTCCTCCCAGCCTCATGCAGTGCCCCACATTTATAGTTTTTGTGTGTGGTGTTCCTGTTTTTTTTAAAGGGGTCTCCAACTTTTTTGAGCCTGCAGGTAAGTTTGGAATTCTGATGGAGCATGGTGAGTGGAGGCACGAAATGGTAGCCACAGGAGGCAGAACCAGCCACAAAATGGCTGCCACAGCTTACCGTATAATCAAGCAAAAACACCACTCGAGATCCCATCTCAGCTGCACAGAGACAAATACCATCAGCAGCCTGAAAAATAATCCAGATATAATAAAGCAAGCTGACGAGGGAGGAGCCATTGTCATAATGGACAAGATAAACTACACATGAGAAGCTGAGCGACAACTCTCAAACACCCGTTTCTACAGGCCGCTGCCCTCAGACCCCACACATGAATACCAATGAGAACTCAACAAAATCACAAAGAAAGTACCAGCACACATACAGGAACAAATTGATATGGATATACTCCGAGAACATCGTCTAGGCACTTTCTACCTCCTGCAAAAGATACATAAACCTGGCAACCCTGGACGTCCCATTGTCTCAAGCATAGGCACCATCACCATAGGAGTATTAGGATATATGGACTCCATCCTGAGACCATATGTTATTAATAGCTCCAGCTATGTCCATGATACCACAGACTTCCTGAGGAAACTGCATTCTCTCAACCATCTCCCAGAAAACAGCATTCTAGCCACCATGGATGGTTGAGTCTTTGTACACCAACATCCCCCATAAGGATGGACTACAAGCCATTAGAAACATCATCCCTGACAATGCCACTGAACTCTGCAGGTTTGTTCTCACTCATAACTACTTCAGGTTTGGTGAGAACTTATACCTCCAAATCAATGGCACAGCCCACATGGCCCCACAGTATGCCAACAGTTTCATGGAGGATCTAGAACAGCGTTTTCTGGACTCCTGCCCATTGGCACCTCTCCTTTACTTGAGATTCACTGATGACATGTTTACTGTCCAGACCCATGGTAAAGAAGCCCTCGAGAGATTCTACCAGGCTTTCCACAACTTCCACCCCACCATCAATCTAACTATGAATTATTCTACACAAGAAATAAACTTCCTGGACACCACAGTACAGAAACATGAGGGACCATAGTATACCGGAAACCAACACATAGGCAAACACAGGGCTATTTTTGGGCAGGAAGGCACAGGAACGGAGTTCTGGCTGGCTTCAGAGTTGGCCATGCCCACTACAGCCAAAACCTCTGTGTGTGTCTACAGAAGGAAGGCCTGGAGAGCGACCCCCCCCCAGCAACTCCGAGGCGGGTGGGCCGGGGGGGGCCCTGGAAGGATCTGGGAGGCATTTAAATACCTCCTCGTGCCTTCCCCAGCCTGTCCAAGGGCAGGCTTGTCTGGGCAAGCCAAGGGAAGGCATGGGGTGTGGCCTAATGTGCTAATGAGCTGTGCTGTCATGGGTGTGGCCTAATATACTAATGAGTTCCTGCTGTTGGGTGTGGTCTATTATGCTAATGAGTTCCTGCTGGGCTTTTCCTACAAAATAAGCCCTGGGCAAACATGTCTACACGCCTCCAGCTACCATCCCAACCACTTCAAACAATCTATTGTGTATAGCCACGCCCGATGCTATAGTCACATCTGCTCCAACCCCTCAGACAGAGTTACTCACTTGAAGGATCTGCAACAGGCATTTTTGCAACTACAGTATCCTCCTGATATGGCGAGAAAGATGACTGGAAAAGCCAGAACGATACCCAGGGACAGCTGGCTACAAGACAAGGCCAAAGAAAATGACAACAGAATATCACTGGTGGTCACCTTCAGCTCACAACTCAAGCCAGTTTAATGCATCATTAAAGATCTACAACCCATGCTGGAAAGTGACACTTCCCTCACGCAGGCACTGGGGGGGGGGGCGAACTTTTCTTGCTTACAGACAGCCTGCTAACCTAAAACAGCTTCTCACCAACAATGATAAACTATTTAAAAGTAACTTGGACTCTGGTACCAAGGCCTGCAGCAAACTAAGATGCCAACTTTGCTCTTATATAGATCCTAGCAACACCATCAGTGGACCCAGCAACATCAGCCATACCATCTCATGTTCATATTCCTGCTCATCCTCTAATGTGATTTATGCCATCACGTGTCAACAATGCCCTTCCACCCTCTACATTGGACAAACAGGCCAGTCCCTTCGACAAAGAATTAATGGACATAAGTCTGACATTATGAACCATACCATTCAAAAACCAATGGGGGGACATTTTAACCTGTCAGGACATTCAGTTGCTGACCTAAAAGTAACAGGTCTCTTACAAAGGAATTTCAAAGGGAGATTAGAAAGAAAGACTGCTAAATTGCAACTGATAATGAAGCTCAAGACATTGCATCCACCAGGATTAAATCGAGATCTAGGTTTCCTGTCTTATTACCAATTCAGATTCCTCCATGTGCGTCCTGCAACTGCCCCTCTCCCTCCCTCCTGCTAGATTTAAAGGGACCTCCAGCTGATCAGCAGGCCATGTGGTTCCCGTTGATCAGCTAAAGCTCTTTAAATCTGGCAGAAGGGGGGAGAGAGGGGTGGCCAGGAGGGCGGTTGCTCCTGGGAGTGCAGCTTGGGGTGGGGCTTTCCCCACCAGCCAGCTGACTGGGGATGGATTGGAGCCCCCCAAAGTGGGGGGAACCCTGCCCAGACCTGGCGGCTGGCAACCCTAAGCCCAGACTAGCCTGAGCTTGTCAGATCTCAGAAGCTAAGCAGGGTCAGCCCTGGTTAGTACTTGGATGGGAGACTACCAAAGAAGACTGCAAAAGAAGGCAATGACAAACCACCCCTGGACATCGCTTACCTTGAAAATCCTCAGGCATTGCCATAAATCAGCTGTGACTTGATGGCACTTTCCACAGCCATACTGGAGGAAAACAAGACATTTAAATATATATTTACAGTTCCACAGGGACTGAAAGATGGAGCTCTTCCACCAGGCCTTTGATTAGGGAGCTGCACTACTTAGAGCGAGGCCCTGGCCCCAATACCAACATCAATTATAACCATTGTTCCCTCTAAGCTGTGGAGTCTTGTGAGCAAAAATTCTACTTTGTGAGCTCCTGGCATTAAAGTTGTGAGCGAGCGATTTGGCTACTGCATAAATTAGTTTGCTCTGGCGCCATCCTTCCTGAGCTACGACAAAAATGTGTGAGCCGGAGGCTGTGAGCTAGCTCACACTAACTCAGCTTAGAGGGAACACTGATCATAACATCAATATTATTATACTACCAACAGCCTGACACAACCCAGACTCTGCTAACTGCATACTGTGATTGCTGCAAATGTCGGCCATCGTTATATTAGTTGTGCTAGCACTTTATAATTTATTATATTTAGGATTGTACTGTTGTGATTTTATTAATCTTCGTTTTAGTGTTTTATACAGTTTCGTAAGCCGCCCTGAGGCTGCTTGCTGGGAGGGTGGGATACGAGTCAAATAAATAAAAATAATTTTTTACTGTATGCATAATGTAAACGCTACATAAAACAGTAAGTTTGCAAATGTTTTTGGCTTGTGTTCTACCAACTTTTTCTGATGGGCAGAGTAAGAGGGCGTGGGTTTCCCTGCTCCCACAGGAAATCTCCACTTTGCCTAGGGTTGCCAGCCCTGGGTTGGGAAATACCTGGAGATTTGGGGGGAGGGGTGGAGCCTAAGGAGGGCAGGATTTGGGGAGGGGAGGGACTTCAGCAGGGTATGATGCCATACAGTCCACCCTCCAAAGCAGCCATTTTCTCCAGGGGAGCTGATCTGCAGGGGAACTGGAGACATAGGGTGATTTCCCACTAGCGCTGCTCCGGGCTCACTCTTCCCTTTTGCCTAGGTGTCAATTTCACACAAGCTGCTGTGCAGCCGCTTGTGTGAAATTGACACCTACCATCGAGGCAAAAGGGAAGAGTGAGCCCCGGAGCAGCGCTAGTGGGAAATGACCCTGGATGTAAGAGTGGGAGATCTCCAGGTGCCACTTTCAGGCTGGGGGGGGGGGGGGGGGAGCTCAGTGGCCTGTAGCCTGAGAAGACAGAAAATTCCTGTCCTGTAAGCACCAATCCGCTCATGGCTCTCATAGGATATTACCAGGTACGTGGTCCAAAATCTCTCAAAGCAGCTCACACATGGCAAATCAGAACAAAAGCAGTAAAAAAAAAAATCAGGACTAAAACAAATGCATTCATCAGCGGTCTGTTGTTGTTTTTAAAAGTCGGATAGAAGATGCTATAAAAATAGACCAGTACATATGAAAAGAATTAATAATAATCCGAAGAATGGCACTACATTACAAGCCACAAAATGTAAGATAATGAAACCATTCCGCAGTTGGCAAAACTTTCTAAAGCTTAAAATGAGGGCATGACGACATAAAGTAATTAAAGCCATACCTGGGCAAAGAGAAAGGGTTTCACCTGGTGCCTAAACTTGGACTGCCTAGGCACAGGCAAACTGCTAATGCAAAAGGGAATTGGCCTGCCGAGTCCTGTAGGCCCAACAACACCTTTCTAGGGGAACGTTTTGTACTGTTTCCAAAGTTTGAGGCTTCTTTCCTGTAAAAACAAACAAATAAATCAAACAAAACAGGGGGGGGAAGGATTGTGGCCTCAATGTCAAGACTGCTGACTACACAAAATGTAATGATTTTCATCAATCTCTGGCAGCTTCGTGCAAGCTGCAGAAAGATCCCGAAACAATACACCTGTCCCTGGGACAGGTACTGGGAAAGTAATTACTCAGTCCTTTCTGTTCCACTTCCAGATGCTACACAATGGCTGATAATAAAGATGCATGGTTTTTGTGTCATCCATCTGTGTTCCAAAAGGAGACCTGGACCTGTGTTTTCCACAGAGCCTTTTCTCTCGGCAGCGTGAAACAGAAGCCTCTGGAAGATAGCAGAACCTTTTGCTGACCTCTTCTTGCCTTGTCTATATCCCAGCTAGGGGAACCTCTTGTAATCTGAAGAAGTGAGCAGTGACTCACGAAAGCTCATACCCTGCCACAAATTCTGTTAGTGTTTAATGTGCTACTGGACTCTTTGCTCTTTTCTATGTCCCTGCCAGTTTTGTCATGCAAGGTAGGTCAATTTTTTTTTTCAAAGGTTGGGAAGTGAAGGTTTTTTGCTACAATTTATGGTAAAGGTTGCCTTTCCATGACTGAAATTACATTTTTCTTCTTTTTAGAGGGTGGTACAGAGAGTCCTAAACATGCAATAGCAAACAGACGTGCCCATTCTCATTACTTTATGCAGTGCAATCCTAAACATAGTTATACCCATCTAAATCAATTGAATAGGTGCATAACTCTGCATAGGTGCGTAACTCCGCATAGATGTGTAATTCTGCTCAAGACTGTGCTGATAAACACTTAACTGCATTGTTGTTGTTATTATGATTATTGTTATTATTATTATTATTATTATTATTATTATTATTATTATTATTATTATTATTATTATTATTGGTTATTATTATTATTATTATTATTATTATTATTGGTTGCCACTTACCTGATTCAGGAAGGAGGGTCTCCCAGCAACACTCCCCATTCCCCTTAGTGGAGTGTTGGGGGGGGGGATATTGTTGACCAGTGCTGGAACATCACTTCTTGTTTGAGCAAAGGAAGTGATGTCATGATGCTCTAAGAATTTTCAAATAGCTATGGTAAAAACTTCATCACTTTTTGATGCTCTGAGAATGTTCAGATCTCTGTGGTAAAAAACAGAGATCTGAAAATTTCTAGAGACCCGTGGCATCACTTCCTGTACTGAAACAGGAAGTGACATTTCAGTGGTCTCCACTCCCCAATGCTCCCAGGGATTTCCAGCCAAGGGCTGGCAACCCTGTCTCTTATAAGGCCATGATGCCCTGGGCTGAATGGGAAGTCAGGGGGCCTTGCCAGCAAGTTAGGGGGCCTAGCCCTGAGAGGCCCCACTGTAGCTATGGGCCTGGTTCTATGATCAGATCTCCCAGTGTTTTCTCTAATATTAAAACAATCCCTTAATTCCTGGTGAACAATGTTTTTAACCTATTTTAATATTTGCCAAGCACCTATTGGAGCTGTGGTGGCTCAAGTGGTTAAGACGCTGATCTGCAGGCTGCGGAAGGTCGGTAGTTCAGCAGTCCAAGACCCGAGTGCCGCATGACGGAGTAAGCTCCCGTCTCTAGTTCCAGCTCCTGCCAACCTAGCAGTTCAAAAGCAAGAAATTGCAAGTAGATAAATAGGTACCACTTCAGTGGGAAGGTAACCTTGGTGTTTAGTCATGCCGGCCACATGACCACGGAAACTTCTTCGGACAGCGCTGGCTCTTCGGCTTTGAAACGGAGATGAGCACCGCAACCCTAGAGTCGGATTCGACTGGCTTTCGAGCAAGGGAACCTTTACCTTTCAAGCACTTATTAGTATATTTTATAGCTATTTTAAGGTTTAGCTCCTTACATTTTCTTTATATGCTTTCCACTGTGTTGTAGTTTTAGGGACTGTAACAGAGTCTTTTAATCTTTTACACTGTAGGTTGAATGTCCATGTTTTTAGTTTTAAATCTGAGCCACCCTGGACATCAGTTTTGGGTTCAGAGGTGGCATAAAAATATTCAAAACTAACAAATGCAGCAGCTTCTCGGTGTATGTGGGGGAGTGTAATAGGGATTTGTGCCATGGTACTGGAGGAGGAGGCGCTTGTTGCCAGAGGCGCTGCTTGACTCTCAGGTAGCCACAATAGCAGGGGTACGCCACTTCTAACCTGACTCAGAGACCCACAAAGCTCAGGCCAAGGAAGACACTCCTGGTTCTGAAACACAGAGCTAGCCACAGCTCTGAAAAAGGGTCTCCATATTCTGGTGGCAACAGGACAGCCCTCAGAGCAAACCTCCAGTCTCCCCCCCCCCTCCATCCAGAAGAGGTATGCATATGAAACTATGGGTTCCACCAGGTTGTTGTTGTTCAGTTGCACAGTCGAATCCAACTCTTCGCGAACCCATGGACCAGATCACGCCAGGCCTTCCTGTCTTCCACCGTCCTCTGAAGTTTGCTCAACTTCATGTTCATTCCATCTATGACACTGTCTAACCATCTCATCCTTTGCCATCCCCGTCTTCTTTGACCTTCAATCTTTCCCAGCATCAGGGTCTTCTCCAGTGAGTGCTCCCTTCATTTCTAAAGGCTATTCAGTTGCCACCTGGCAGATAGTCCTGTCTCCAGAACCCCACCCAGCCCTTTTGTGTGATTCCATGTCTATGTGTGAATTCTTTTTTCTCAATAATTGTCCTTCCTTGCTCTATCCCTCAGGATACCGAGATAAACCAATCAAACATTCAAATTATTAACGATACCTATGCTAATCAGGGACCCATCTCCCATCTTTTGTCTATATCTGGGAACCTATTCAACTGCCTTGGAAGAACCATCAACAGACATAAAATCCATTCAGATAACCCCAGCTTCTGCTTCATATGTAAGTCAAGAAATACCTCTGGAATAATCCTCTCATTCCTGTCTCCATATATTTGTCGAAGATATCTGCATTCTTACACCTATGCTAGACCTATCAAGGTAAACATTAACCTTCCATGTACAATGAATAGTCACCCATTCAGGTTCATCCTGCCACACATTAAGAAACATCACCTATTTTGTCTGGCACCAGGGAAACGCCAGGCCACTCTATTGTTTCACAATGGATACTCCCAGCCACCCATCCAGCACCTGGCTTAATCCCATTATAGCTATTGTTAAAACCTGACTCTGCCTCTCTGTGGCACCATTGGTTACTCCTGAATTATGCTCTGCCTGGTACCACACCCCCATGGACTCCTTATTGGTCTAGAAAATCTATTGTGCGCACCTGAGACCAGCCCCCAAGGCCTCTCATTGATCTGCATTGCTTTCCAATGTCTATGTCCATCAGAGCACATGGCCTCAGATTGTGTGCCTCTGCCCTGATGCCAATTGGCAGTCCACCCCTAAACGATAGGGTTTGGGCCATAATCCCTTGTTCATGGACCTTTGTACATCTGGACAGATAGTATCACCCCATAACTGACCCCTCTATTAGCTATCAATCTCCTCTGCTTTCTTAGTTCTGTATTGTATGTGTGAATGCTTGTATGTTTAAGAATCCTTCAGTAAAGAAATCACAGCTTTAGTAATCTAGCCTCTGTATCTATTTCTGGAATTGGGAAATCAAACTCCCATATACACAGATCCTGATTTTACATTTAACGCCTATTGCCATTTGATACTCATAATTCCCCACCTTTATTCATAAATTAAGGCATTTTGGCCAACATGCTCACCTTCCTCCCCAGTGCTATTTCTCTAACAGTAATTTCCCCCACAGCTAGTGGCTACAGTAGGGGAAATGACAGCTATTCATTTTCTCAGGTATTTTATTGAGAATACAGCCATGGGAGAAGCATTAAGACCATCCCTTCCCCAGTCCTGTGGTCCTAGACAAAATCAGAGTCCTTCACCCATGGTCACTATGAAAGCTTTTTAAAAATCCAGGAGATTCAATTACAGCAGAGATTCCCAGCATGGAGCCTGTGGGTGCCATTTTGCCTGTTAACACTTTTCCTGGGAGCCAGCGAGTGTTTTTAGAAAGTGATCAAGGCCAGATAGGCCTTTTGCTGAGCATTGCTGCTGATTGGCCATTGAAGATTTGATTGGCTGTACAGATTTCTGAAAATGTTTCTTTGGTGGCAGCTGCCACCACAGCAGAAGGAAATTCACCGTGTGACTGAAGGTAAGCTGTGGTGGCCATTTTGTGGCAGCCTTTTTGTAGCTGTGCCCACCACACTGTGTCAGAGTTCCAAGGCCCCCCAAAGACTGAAAAATGTTGGGGACTCATGAATTACAGACTTACCAAGGCAGCAGCAAATGTGGAGAACATCCTAGCAAAACTTTTCATAAGAGGATAAAATGAAAACAATTCATAAATTGATCTACTAAATGCCTCTGGCAGTTTTTTTCCCTTTAAAATATTATTGATTGATTGATTGACATTTTTACTAAAAAGAAATGCAATAATAATAAATGACATTTTAATAGTCAAGAGGTCTGATACTGACTGTAATTGATAAAAATAGCCAAACTAGTTAACAGTTTCAATGAACCTATGGTATCAACTTTACAAACATTGGCTCCAGTTCAATGGCTTCCTTCCAGTAAACCTTTCTCCAATGGAGAATATCTTTCTCTCATGAAGGAAGTTTTTCACTGCTGAAGTGTTTCTCCATCAAAGGAAAACTAATAATGCAATCCTAAACCAAGTTACATCCTTCTAAAGCCACTAAAGTAAATGGGCTTAGAAAGGGGTCATTCTTTTTAGGATTGCACCATGAGAGAGGATTATTGGATCCAATCTAGCAGAAGGGAGTAATTGATCGATTGATATGATAACCCTAAACTACACTGTATTTAAATAATATAATGAAATTAATGTATTCTAGAATCTTTGGTGTTTGTTTGATCACTCTGCAAAGTTGTATCCAGAAATTATCATTCTGTCATACATTTCATAAATTATTCCTCCAAAATCTAGTCCAAGCTAATTTTCTTTTCCTGCTGTTAAAACTTCCCTTGATATATAAACCCAATCTCTCTCTTTTTCCTCCTCTTGATGATTTCTGTCATGGAGTTCTGAAAATCATCCTAAATGAGGAAGAACATATTAGGTATGTGTAGAAAAGTTCTATAAACCTATTTCATCAGTTGTGGTTAAACAGAGGATGCCTACAAAATTCCATAGCAAGAGGGTCAAATGACTGAATTCCTGGGTTAATTTGATGTTATTAAATGTTATACAGCATAAGAACCAGTTGGTGCGATTTATGGCACAGTAAGTATTCACCATGGTTACAGAGGGATTTGTTCCAAGAGAGACATAACACACTGACTCACATATACTGTGTAATGTTTTCGATTGTTTGGTAAAAAATGTGTTTTGAAACAGGAAAGGGTAGAGCTTCCAGTTTATGGAGCAGCGATGGCGGACGTTCTCCCAGGACCACGGGGGAACAATCTGCACACCAGCGGGTTGGAGGGGTGCTACCTCAAGTAGCACCCCCACGGAGCCTTTGGGATAGGCTCCAGGCCAGAGGGCTTTTGAGGGGTAGCCTCTTTGATGGCGTAAAGCTGGAGAATTTGAGGCTCCCCTCCGCCCTGACGGTCCGGCCACTGCGTGGCCTTCGGACACAAGCTGGTTTGACCTGGACAAGCGCTGGAGATCGAGCGGAACAGCGTTGAAGCAAGCGAGGTCAGAGAAATTGACCGACAATGAACGTGAGTTCAAAATAAACGGACGATTGTAAAAAGCAAATTACCTCCCCCCTGTGGGAAAGCGGATCGCAAAGAGGGACACCTCTTATGCGAAAAGACTGATAAGCGAGATGAAGGGGGAAGGGGGAGGAAAAACAGCAAGTGTGTTTTGAGAGGCTTACTTGATTGCTGACAGTGTGGGAATGATCTTTAGAGTTGGAGGGAAGCATCAGAAACTGTAAACAAATCGTAAAAAATGGCTGCCGTGCAAAGAAAGCTGAAAACGAAACCGCCTGGCAGCCAGACCCCAAAACCGGAAGAGGGAGCAGACGTCATGAAAATGCTAGCGGATATGCTCAAGCCAGTGATGAAGCAACTCAATGGTATTAACGAGCAACTGACTGTAATGAATAAAAACTTTGCATCTCAGCAGCTCCAACTGAAAGAAACGGAGAAGAAAGTGGAGCAGGTAGCTGGGAAACATAAGGAGTTGGACACCACAAGCAAGAAAATGAAGAAAAGAATGGGAGGTGGAAACAAAGCAAAATCTACAAGAAAACTGTTTGTTACAGCTGCAGATGGAAAAAGCCATCATGATTCTCAGATTCCAGGGAGTTCCTGAGGCAGAGAAGGAGGATCTGAGGAAGATACTTAGTGAGATCATCGCTCCAGCGATAAGCTTAACAGCGGATGAACTGGTAAAAGAGATGGAGACGGCTTATAGGGCTTACTCCAATTACATTTTAAAAAATATCCTGCCCGGAGAAATTGTGGTCATATTCTCAAGAAGACAGACCGGATATGCTATTTTAAAGGTGACATCAGCAACTCAGCTGGGGAATCCCTGGAGATTTGGGGGTGGAGCCTGCTGAGGGACCCCAGTGGGGCATAACATCGTACAGCCCACCCTCCAAAGCAGGGTTACATTTGCTTTCAGGAAAACTCAAATGGATGGGGGTTAGCATGATCCCAAACATATGATTTGTTTGTTACATCTAAATAAAGGAAATCTGCTCCTTTAGTTGGTCTGCTAAAGACAGCTCCTAAAGACACCTCCATTCATTTGTTTACCATCTATATAACCTTATCTGTCACCCAGATAATTGATCCAAGGCAAACGACTTCATCGGTGTTGGCTCAAGCCTTTTTGTAAGGTGGCGCCTCTCAGAAACTGGACAAGGGGTAGACTGAATTTGGGCAGTGTGGAGAGAGTTGAGAGTTGTGCAGTGGTAAAACGTCTTGGGGTGCAGTTCCTCCATGTAGGAGTAGTGCAGGAACATTGGTTGTGCTGTCTACTGTAGGCATCTGTTTGCTCCCTATAGAAGTTGTTTTGTAACCTGCAGGAGCGCACAGGAGTGGAGCTCCAGCAGTAAAGAGTCCAGGGGGCGGGCACATGCAACAAGCCCCACCCCCTGCTCCCAGCAGCCCTCAGTCAGAGCAAGAAGCAGCCAGGTAAGTTGCAGAGCCCTCCCCACCCCGTCCAAAACAGTCCAGTGGCACGTTTAAGACCAAGTTTTATTCAGCTACAAGCTCTCCCTCCTCTGCGAGGACAGATCTGCACATTCCCCCCCCCCAATAGCTAGCAATCCAAAACAGTCCAGTGGTGCCTTCTGACACACTTCCGGTGATGTCAGGGGATGTGGCATATGCAAATAATTTATGCTAATGAGTTATGCTAATGAGCTCCTGCACCTCTTTTTCTAGGAAATGACCCCTGCAAATAACCATATGAAAAGACAATTTCTGGGCAAGTATTGTGTGTGTGTGTTAGGGTTGCCTGGTCTTAGGGGGGGCTCCCTCTTTCTCCCCTGGAGCTTTTTGGTGTGTGTGCTTCATGTGCAGGTCGCAATGACATCACCCAGAAGTGATATCATCATGCAGGGCACGTTGCAGGGGGTGCGCTATCGTTTTTCTCAAATGATAGAGCATCCCCCCTTGCAACGTGCCCTGCACGATGACGTCACCTCCAGGTGACGTCATTGCTCCAGGCATGTTGGCACAGACAGGGCTCCTTGGGGGGAGGGGTTCCCCCTCCTGGCCAGATCAGGGACAGCGGATGGGGCCCCCCAAAGGCAGGTAAACCCCTGCCCCCTTCAGGGGAATGGCAACCCCTGTGTGTGCGTATGCGTGTGCGTGTGTGTGTGCTTGCAAGCCTGGAAGTCATGGTGACGTCTGGTGTCCTCTAATGGGGCTTGGATGTTTCAGAGAGGTGCCTTGCTATTACCTGCCTCTGCGTCCCGGCCCTGGAATTCCTTGGAGGTCTCCCTTCCAAGTACTTTCCAGGGTCAGCCCTGCTTAGCTTCTGAGATCTGATGAAATCGGGGTTGCCTGGGCTATCTGGGTCAGGGTTGAAAAGACAATTTAAGTCTGTCGTCCAAAGAAGGTAAATCCATTCATGCTGGCCCTTAAATTCTCACCTTTTGAGGAAGTTTGAGTTCCTAAAAGTCTGTTGTGTGGGACTAAAATGTTGAACATATTACAGTCAAAACAGGATTCCTGTAGCAATCTGGAAAGGCTCTACAATATGCAACTCTGTAGAAAGATCTATAGGGGATCTCAACTATAGGAGCTTTGGGTATTGATCTTTTTTAAAAAAAAAATCTTTCCCCCACAGAGCCTCCATATGACACTGTCAAACAGCTTCCTTGCCTCCCACCGCCAAGTGAAGTATAAATATAGAGTACAGAGGGCAGAAATCACTGGAGACTGTCAACGTTAGATTTAGTATTGGAGTCCCTTTTCCCCAACCTGCCAAAATCAGCATTAATATCAGTCCTATTAAGGAGCAAGGTCATACCATTCAGCCAGAGACTGATGCCAAGAACACCTCTGATGGAGGATAATAAAGGGAAGGTTTCATATAGGCCCACAAATGCAGTTGCTGCATCTGTGGCTATTGGATGTTTGGGGATGTCTGGCCACTGGTCAATCCTGCCTTTACTTGGATAGAGATCCAAAGGGGGGGGGGGGGCGACA
>NW_015166432.1:131885-146812 GCF_001447785.1 Gekko japonicus | reverse complement strand
GCTGAATACTGAAAACCCGTTTTTTTTGTGCCTGAGTATTTATTAACTCTTGAGAGTCCCATGGACTGCAAGGAGATCAAATCAGTCAATCCTAAAGGAAATCAAACCTGACTGTTCCCTGGAAGGCCAGATACTGAAGCTGAAGCTCAAATGCTTTGGCCACCAAATGAGAAGGAAGCACTCGCTGGAGAAGACCCTGAGGCTGGGAAAGATTGAAAGTAACGGAAGAAAGGGAGAGCAAAGGATGAGATGGTTAGACAGTGTTATCGATGCAATGAACATGAAATTGAGCAAACACTCAATGAAATGGCTGAGCGGTCAGGTTAGAATGGATAAAAGGAAGTACTTCTTCACTCAAAGAGTGATTAACACATGGAATTCACTGCCACAGGAAGTGGTGGCGGCTACAAGCATGGATGGCTTCAAAAGGGAATTAGATAAGCATATGGAGCAGAGGTCCATCAGTGGCTATTAGCCACAAGGTATAGATAGGGGCTCTGGGGCAAGGGATGCTCTGTCTTCTTGGTGCTTGGGGGGGTCAACAGTGGGAGGGCTTGAAATGTCCTGGCCCCACTGGTGGACCTCCTGATGGCACCTGGTATTTTTGGCCACTGTGTGACAGAGTGTTGGACTGGATGGGCCTTTGGCCTGATCCAACATTGGTGTCTCTTATGTTCTTATGTTCTTAGGATGACGGAAGATGTGGTCCATGGGGTCGCAAAGAGTTGGACTCGACTGTGCAGCTGAACAAAAACAACATTTATTTACTAGTTCTTTATTTGGTCCACCTTTCTCCCACGGAGGACTGATTACAGTGACAAGTAATCTATAGAATTTATATAATGCAGCTCACAGTCAGCAATAACTAATGCAGCTCTTCAGTGTCTGAAGAGCCGCACGTCTCATTGTCAGCCCTAGGTAACTGTAGTGTATCAAGTCCTGACAAGTCCAGACAAGTCCAGACATGTCCAGGGACAACTGTCGAGCTTCGCTCCAAGAGACAATGGACTATGCGGATCCTAGCTCGCTCCAATCAGGGGGCTAGGTTCCTGGCCGAGAAGCCAATGGGACTCTCAGCCACTGTAAATAACTTATTGGGAAGTGGGGGGTGGGTGTTTTGGGTGGCGGTTTCTGGGGGAATATAAGCCGGCCTGCGAGCCGGCCAAAGCTGTCTTGTTCCTGATCGAATAAAGTACGCTTTGCTGAAATCACTCTCCGTCTGCGTACTTTCATAAATAGCTCATCCTTACCGAGCTTATGAAACTTCAGCAAAATGGTGGCCTTCCTCGTCTGTTCAGGAGGGCCATTCTCTGATGTCAGTACTACCACTGAAAACGTCCAGGAAAGGGCTACCAATAATTTCTCTTTTTGTGTGTGTCCTTACAGTATGGAGTGACCCACTGGACTTGCTTTAAAGAGCACAAGTGCCACATGGGAACATATTCAAGGGTGCTTACAAGTATGTGGATCCTGAGCCATGAAATGTGTGTATGACAAGTACAAAATATTCTTATCTGGTGGTGGGAGAAAGTGCCATCAAGAAACAGCCAACTTATGGTGGCCCTGTAGGTAGGGGTTTCAAGGCAAGAGATGAACAGAGGTGGTTTGCCATTGCCTGCCTCTGCATAGAAACCCTGGATTTTGTTGGCGAGAGCCAGTTTGGTGTAGCGGTTAAGAGCGCAGACTCTAATCTGGGAGAACCGGGTATGATTTCCCACTCCTCCTGCCCAATGAAGCCTGCTGGGTGACCTTTGGTCAGTCACAGCTCTCTCAGAGCTGTTCTCTCAAGAACAGTTCTTGAAGAGCTCTCTCAGCCCCATCTACCTCACAGGGTGTCTGTTGCGGGGAGAGGTAGGGAAGGAGATTTTAAAATGCTCTGAGACTCCGAGTGAAGGGCAGGGTATAAATCCAATCTCCTCCTCCTCATCCTCCTTCTTCCCAAGGCTGAGCCTGCTTAGCTTCTGTGATCTGATGAGATTGAGCTACCTACCCTGGGCCATCCAGGTGACATCTGGGGTCCAGTGTTCCCTCTAAGCTGAGTTAGTGTGAGCTAGCTCACGGTTTTTTAGCCTCCGGCTCACACATTTTTGCCTTAGCTCAGGAAGGAGGGCTCCAGAGCAAGCGAATTTACGCAGCAGCCAAATCACTCGGTTCACAACTTTAATGCCAGTAGCTCACCAAGTAGCACTTTTGCTCACAAGACTCCACAGCTTAGAGGGAACATTGCTGGGGTCTGTATTTTACCAAGCTGGCCAGTAAAACTGTGACTTGTGAGGTCAGTAATGGGACCCAAAAAGCCAGTAAACTCCAGATTCTGCCAGGTTCTTCCTGATCGTATTCCATTTCTATCTCCGAGCTTCCAGAAGATTCTAGGCTTTGCTCGTGACTCACCAGGTTCTTCTTTGGCTCTTCCAATGAAGCCAGCTTTTTAAAACATAATAATAATAACAACACTTGGAAACCTTTGCCAAATATGAAAGATACATTCACCTTCACAAGACCTGTAAGAGAAGCCTGGATGTGCACCAAGCCACCTCTTATATATGTTTTAACGTGGACTGTGCTCAAAAAGAAACAAATCTGTTGCTGATAAATGTACTGGTGCACATGTCTATTTTGTGTGACTGTATCATTTAGCTGATTAGACTAATGCTCAGGTTAATGGATTTAAAACATTTTGATTGATTAGAAAGGTGCCCTGATTAATTGCTCAACAGATTTAAAAGCAATTAAGTTATTTTTAATGCAAGCACTTGCTAAAACTGCAGGTGACAAATACCATTCTCAAAGAGCCATTACCTCTTGTTTGACAGGCATACCACTATATTGAATAGAAAACTGGCTCACCCTCCCGTATGAATAATTATGGTTGCCAATTCTAGCTTGGAACGTTCCTGGAGATAAGAGGGGGGTGTCTGGGAAGGAACTTTCTCCTAGACTCTATGGTATACTGCGACGTTCACCCTCTGAAGCTGCCATTTTCTCCAGCTGAAGTGATCGTTGCAATTTCGGGACATCTCCAGGCTCCACCTGGAAGTTGGTAACGCTATGATAATGAAAGTGAAAAACCACCTCACCTACAAAAGCCCGGTTTGCAAGTCGCAGTGAATGCACGTCCAGTTTCAGGACAGTGAACACTTCATTGATCTTTGTCTGTACCTTGAGTTATCCCAATGCATACTCCAGGCTCCACCTGGAAGTTGGTAACCCTATGATAATGAAAGTGAAAAACCACCTGGCCTACAAAAGCCCAGTTTGCAAGTCGCAGTGAATGCGTGTCCAGTTTCAGGACAGTGAACACTTCATTGTTGTGCTCTGGAGTTTGCTTAATGTCATCTCATCCTTTCATCTCACCCTTTGCCGTCCCCGTCTTCTTTGACCTTCAATCTTTCCCAGCATCAGGATCTTCTCTAGTGAGTGCTCCCTTCTCCTTTGGTGGCCAAAGTATTTTATTTATTCATTCATTCAATTTCTATACCACTCCATCCCGGAGGCTCTGAGTGGTTTACATGGGCATTTTGTAACTTCCTAGCTAGGGCCACACAATGTATAGGGAAGGTGAGTGCCTACCAGGCACCCTGCCGGCTTTGTTATTTTTTTCTTCCTGTGGCTTCCTCGTGGTGGGTTCTGTCTCGGTGCGGCTCCGCAGCGGCTCCTTCTGGGGGAGTTCCACAGTCCCTGTCTGTGCGATGACTGCTGCACCGACCTCCATCCGATTGGTTCCGGCCATGCTGCTTCGCTGCATCTTTGGACCAGTCCCTGTCCAGAACGCCTGCTGCTCGATGTTGACTCGCCACCATGTTCTTGCCATATCGCCCCACCACTCGCCGTTGAGCTTCAGCTTCAGTATCTGGCCTTCCAGGGAACAGTCAGGATTGATTTCTTTTAGGATTGACGGATTTAATCTCCTTGCAGTCCAAGGGACTCTCAAGAGTCTTCTCCAGCACCATAATTCGAAAGAATCTATTCTTCGGCGCTCGGCCTTCCTTATAGTCCAACTTTCACAGCCATACATTGCTTTGACCACATGGACTTTTGTTGGCAGGGTGATGTCTCTACTTTTCATTATGCTGTCTAGGTTTGCCATCACTTTCCTCCCAAGGAGCAGGCGTCTTTTAATTTCATGGCTGCAGTCAAATGGCAAGTGTTTTTCTCTGCTATCTAAACTAGCATCCGAGAAGCTCCTGACATGCTCTCTCCCCTTCCCCCAAGCACTATGAGACCAATTACTCTTTTCACGGTAGATGACCACAACAGGACACCCAGTACCTTCCAGCAATTAGCATTAACAAAGGATTCAAATATTGTGTTATTCTGGAGCAGTGCTATGCCAATGTGCTGAGTTTTTTAAAAGTTAGATATTGTGTTATTTTGAGCAGCAGTACAAAAAATAAAAAGGTATGCAGAGAATCGTAATGACGGCATGATAACAGGTAGGTGTGTGTGATGCAGTCCGCATCTCATATAAAATGGAAACTGTGGATAACAAGGGTGGGAAAAATAGACTACCGTGTGCCAAGTGGAATCTCTGCTGCCAGTGTGAAGTAACAATTGCAGTAGCAACATGTGTGTGTGTGTGTGTGTGTGTGTGTGTGTGTGTAAAGTGCCATCAACTCTCAGCCAATTAGTGGTGAACCCAGCAAGGGGTTTTCAAGGTATGAGAAGTGGAGGGGGCTTGCCATTGCTTTCCTTGGCAGAGACATCCTTGGTGATCTCCCATCCAAGTATAGATCCTCCTCAGCTTCTGAAATCTGATGAGGTAGGGCTATACCACACTGCCTTCCCTCCCAGCCTAGATGACAGAATGCTGTTTTCAGACAGAAAATGCAGCTCAGAAGGTGCCCTGTCCTCGGTTTGGTGAGGCCCTTTTTTTTTTGCACCCTCGGCCTTGGCCCTTCACCTGACTCCACTCTCAAATGTGGTCCTTGAAGAAATCTAGTTGCTGATCAGGGCTGTACAAAATGCAATGTCCTGTTAATACTATCTTGCTGAACTCCAGGACCAGATGAGCATAAGAACATTAGAAGATCCTTACCGGATTAGACCAGTAGTCTATCTAGTCCATCATCTTCTTTCATATCAGCAACATGACCGCCATGGAACAAAACCCTTGTGTGTAATCAGACAAGGCTGCTCAAACCTCTAAGATCTCAACAAAGCCTGAGAGAAAGATTTTGAGGTCGGTGGTATCATTTACATAAGAACATAAGAGAAGCCAGTGTTGGATCAGGCCAATGGCCCATCCAGTCCAACACTCTGTCACACAGTGGCCAAAAATACCAGGTGCCATCAGGAGGTCCATCAGTGGGCCAGGACACTAGAAGACCTCCCACTGTTGCCCCACCCAGCACCAAGAATACAGAGCATCACTTGCCCCAGACTGAGAGTTTCTACCTATACCTTGTGGCTAATAGCCACTGATGGACCTCTGCTCCATATGTTCATCCAATTCCCTCTTGAAGCTGTCCATGTTCACCATTTCTCCCATGATTCCTCATGGACCCCTTGCTTTTTGTATTTATAAATAAAATATATGTGTCATGTTGATTCATTGGTGCAGAAATTACACGGGGAATGATGTGTGCATTTTATCGAGAGATCTTGGAAACAGAAAATGGGTCTGAAAATAAAGAACCCAAGAGTTCGATTTGCACAAGGGGAAAGCAAAATTAAAACATGCCTTTTTGGGGGGTTAGAAATAGCAAGGATGAGAACTGTAAAAACTATCAGTCCTGTGTGATTAAGTCTGATATAACCATCCCTGAAGATAGAGCTGAAAGACATTACGGAGACATGCAAAGTTGTTGTTCAGTCACACAGTCAAGTCCAACTCTTCGCGACCCCATGGACCAGATCACGCCAGGCCTTCCTGTTTTCCACCGTCCTCTGAAGTTTGCTCAATTTCATGTTTGTTGCATCGATGACACAGTCTAACCATCTCATCCTTTGCCGTCCCCATCTTCTTTGACCTTCAATCTTTCCCAGCATCAGGGTCTTCTCCAGTGAGTGCTCCCTTCTCATTTGGTGGCCAAAGTGTTTGAGCTTCAGTTTCATTATCTGGCCTTCCAGGGAACAGTCAGGGTTGATTTCTTTTAAGATTGACTTATTTGATCTTCTTGCAGTCCAGGGGACTCTCAAGAGTCTTCTCCAGCACCATAATTAGAAAGAATCTATTCTTCGGCACTCGGCCTTCCTTATAGTCCAAATCTCGCAGCCATACATGACTACTGGGAATACCACTACTTTGACCATGCGGACGTTTGTTGGCAGGGTGATGTCTCTACTTTTTATCATGCTGTTTAGGTTCGCCATCGCTTTCCTCCCAAGGAGCAGGCGTCTTTTGATTTCATGGCTGCTGTCACAGTCTGCGGTGACCTGGGATCCCAGGAACGTGAAGTCTGTCACTACTTCCACGACTTCCCCTTCTATTTGCCAAGGAGTGATGGGGCCGGATGCCATGATCTTAGTTTTTTTGATGTTGAGCTCCAAGCCCACTTGCAATGCTTCTGCCCATTTTTTCAGAACACGCACATTTGTTCTCTTTTTTTTAAAAAAAGTGCTTATTTTTATATTTCCCCAAAACAGCACTCTCTGTTTTTCAGATGCTTATCGGCACAGTGTGATCCTGCAGTATGTGTATATACTGTACCAACTAATCTAAACAAATCTCTTCACTGCTGGGGAAGAATCTATTTAGTCCAAGTTTCCTATGAGCTTTGTCAGGGGATTACATTTAACATGGAAAATGAAAATCTGATGTCCCAACAGCAAATTTAGCCAAAACGCTCTACCACTGGACCCCCTAGGTCCCGGCCTTCAACCCACTTACTAGAACCAGGATTTCCTCTGACTTTATAGTGCAAAGGATTAATGGAATGAATCACCTGACTTCCCCTTAAGATTTGCCTAGGCATGCGATTTGTGTCTGCTAAGCTGGTGTAATGATGAACAATCCTTTTTATCAACGTCGTTAAAAATAGAAACGGCAGTAAACCTTATATAAACTAGGAATGACACAAGTCAACTCATGCCCAATTCCCACAGTGAATGTTCAGGGGCCTGAGAGATATTGGCATCAAACAAGCAAGTTTTCTTTCCCCTTCCTTACCGGTCACAAAGTAGGGAGCAGTGTTCCCTCTAAGCTGAGTTAGTGTGAGCTAGCTCACAGTTCTTTAGCCTCCGGCTCACACATTTTTGTCTTCGCTCAGGAAGGAGGGCTCCAGAGCAAACTAATTTATGCAGCTGCCAAATCTCCTGCTCACAATTTTAATGCCAATAGCTCACAAAGTAGAATTTTTGCTCACAGGGCTCCATCGCTTAGAGGGAACATTGGTAGGGAGTTACTATAAAGCTGCACTTATACTTTTCTGTAAAATTCTGTATGGGATATAGCAGTGTGCAGGGCTTTTGGGGGGGGGGGAAGTGCTGGAACTCTCAAGAAGAAATGAAGTTTTCTATCTGTATACCGAAAACTCATGAACTTTTAAGCATTTTAAAAAGAATTTTGTGGATGAGGTTCCAAAACTCTGTTTCAGTGCGCTCCCCCAGAAAAAAAGCTCTGCTAGTGTGCAGTCAGGTATGTCCAAATCGAAAATACACCAAAACCCCACTGTTTTGGGTCAACTCAGATATATCTACAGTGATTCAGAAAACTCCCATTTTTTTGGTGTAGTGGTTAAGTGCGCGGACTCTAATCTGGGAGAACCAGGTTTGACTCCCCACTCCTCCACTCGCAGCTGCTGGATGACCTTGGGCAAGCCATAGTCCTGTCAGAGCTGTTCTCGAAAAAGAGCAGTTTCTGTCAGAGCTCTCTCAGCCCCATCTACCTCACAGGGTATCTGTTGTGAGGAGGGGGAGGGAAAAGAGTTTGTAAGCCGCTCTGAGTCTTCTTTGGGTAGTGAAGGGCGGGGTATCCATCTTCTTCTTCTTCTTCTTCTTCTTCTTCTTCTTCTTCTTCTTCTTCTTCTTCTTCTTCTTCTTCTTCTTCTTCTTCTTCTTCTTCTTCTAATTAATCTCCCAGAATTTGAGGAGTATTTGGGGAGGGAGAAAAGAGGAAGCTGTCTCAGCAACCAGCTGTTTGGCAGAGCCTGGTCCCTTTAATTTTTAAAGGGTTATTATTTTCTATAGGAGCAGACCTGGGGCCAGGTCTTGTAGAAAATAATTACCATTAAAATTTTAAAGGGGCCACGCTCCACAAAACAGCTGAGCCAACAACTTATATTGGTTCCCCCTCCATCCATATAAACTTCAAAACAAAAGGAAGGACTGAACTAATCTGGCCTCAAACTTACCTGGAATTGTTCTGTTTGTAAACTCCATTATTATGCTGTATGCTAATTTGCTTCTGTTCACAGGTCTTACCACTCGCTGTATCTACTGCTCAGTGACTTATGCATCTTGACTCTAAAATAGGGTTGCCAGGACTGGGTTGGAAAATACCTGGAGACTTTGGGGGTGGATCCGGGAGAGGGTGGGGTTTGGGGAGGGGAGGGGCCTCAGCATGGTTCCATGCCATAGAGCCTAGCCTTCAAAGCAGCCATTTTCTCCAGGGGAGCTGATCTCTGTCAGCTGGAGATGAGTTGTAAACAGGGGTCATTTGGGGGGGACGCAGGGGGACGCCATCCCCCTGGGTGAGGTGCGGGAGGGCGGGGCCTGGAGCTCCCTGCTGGTGCCCGCTGGAGGTCGCCGCCGGCTGTGGGGAGGACACACTTCCGGTGATGTCAGGGGGTGTGGCATATGCTAATGAGTTATGCTAATGAGTCCCCCTAGCTCTTTTTCTACGAAATGACCCCTGGTTGTAAAAGTGGGAGATCCCCAGGCCCCACCTGGAGACTGGCAACCCTACTCTAAGATAGCCCTTCCTGGCAACATCGTCCTCACCCACTACCTATATGCACTGACTGGTGACTTCTGTGTCAATGTATCTGAAGAAGTGTATGTGCACATGGAAACTTATATCCAGAATACAACTTTGTTGGGCCTCCAAATCTCGTCAGCCTCTAAGGTGCTACTGGGCTTGAATCTAGTTGTTCTACTGAAGACCAACGTGGCTACCTTCTGAAAGTGCATTTTTAATAATAATATCTTTATTTCTTTTTCTTTCCCCGAAGGGGATTTTTTAATTACATTTTTCTAAAGACTACAAATCTACAATGAAAATAAGGAAAGGGAACTACAGTTAGGGATAAAGAAAAGAATACCCACTACTATCTAAAATCCCAAGAGAGGAGATCCTCAGAATCGCTTAAGTACAAAGTCAGTTCTGAACTCGCTAACAATTTTTTGAACTTAGTCAGGTCTGCTAATACAACTTTTGAATCTTAAATTAACTGTTAAAAAGAAAAACCCCAAAGCATCTCGTTACAATCAACCCTTTTCAAAGGCACAATACAGAGTCCTTCAGCCTTCATTTCTTCTTATCCTGTCTTCTTCGCAGTTTATAAGGACTTTTAGGAGCCGCTGCCCCCTTCTCAGACAGAGAGTCCTCTCCAGAAGACCCTGAGTCCAGCTCACCACTGGACTTACTGTCCTCTTTATCACCTTTCTCTTGCTCGCCCATCTGGATTTTCAAAAAGTTCCGTGCTTTGGAAACAGAGTCAATCTTTTCCTTTTTATCTTGAAGTTTGAAGGTTACACCCTCTGGATACAACCACTGGTAGCTGATTGCGTTTGTTTGAAGAACAAGGATAAAATCTTTGTATTTCCTTCTCCTTTGTCTTATTTCAAATGGGATGTCTTTAAGGATCCTGATGGTGCTGTCCCCGATTTTCAAGGTTGTCCCTGTCATCGCTCTCAGGATAGTATCCCTCACATGTCTCTTCGAGAATCTCATTAGTATTTCCCCAGGCAGATTATTCTTTTTTATGTATACGGAATGTGACCTATAGGCCACATCCATTTCGCTCATCAAGTACTCCGCTGTCAAATCTGTCACTGGGGCTAATGCTTCGCTCAGCATTTGCTTCAGATTCTCTCCTTTAGATTCTGGGACACCATGGAATCGGAGTACCAGGTTTGCCTTCTCCATTTGCAGCTGTAAAAGTTGTTCTTCTGTGGAGACTTGCTTCTTTTTCAATTTTTGTACCTTTTTCTTCACCTTTTGGGTAGTGGCATCAACTTCTTTCACCTTCTCAGCTGTTTGCTCTGTAATTTTAAGGATCTCCTTCACTTGTAATTGCTGGGTGGTGATACATTTGGTCATTGTTGACAACTGTTCCTTGACGTTAGTCATCTGTTCCAGCAGGGGGCGCAGAGATTCTGCCAACAGTTTAGCCAGCTTGGTGGTTCCTTCCGGTTTTGGGCTCTCCCCTTTCACTTTTAAAAGTTTCTCCTTCTCTGTCCTCTTCCCCGCCATCTTTTATCAATTGTTTACTTTCGCCACAGTTTCTAAAGTCTCTGAATGTGCACTCAAACACTTATACAGGCCTTGGTAAGTTTTTCTCAACAGATTTCAACGCTTTCGCTTCTGCTCCCCCCCCATTTTTTTGCTTAAAAGTTCATGCGCATGGGAGGGGCCCCTCCCCCCGCTCATTTCACTTTCTCGGTCCGTGGGGTGGGGAGCTTTCTTTTTAGATTGTTAAAGACGCTTTAATCTGACTCAGGTTCATATTGGTCTTCCAACCTCGCTTAGTCTCTAATTCGACTGCTCGATCCCCAGCACTTGTCCCAGTCAGCATCACTAGGTTCCATATGGACACTCGCAGGAGGGACCATCGGGGCAAAGAGGTGCCTCAATTCCCCAGCATCGCGCTGGCGAAGAGGTGACCTCTCAAAAGCCCCATGGCTAGAAGCCCTTCACCGGGCCTCTTGGGGGGCAACAAGCCTGCATACCCCTCCTTCCCACTCGTGCACAGCTCGCATCCCTGGGAGGCCCGGGAGATGTGACTGCTCAGCGTGCCGCCATCCACCAGAAGTCCTAATATCTTTATTTATTTAAGTTATGAACACTGCTTCCTCAGAATAAGAGGATGTGTGTCTTTGAGACAGAAGAAGAAGAAGAGGAGGAGGAGGGGGGGGGAGGAAATTGGATTTATACCACGCCCTTCACTCAGAGTCTCAGAGCTATTTACACTCTCCTTCGTTTCCTCTCCACTCAACAGGCACCCTGTGAAGTAGGTGGGGCTGAGAGAGCTCTGAGAGAACTGCTCTTGAGAGAACAGCTCTGAGAGAACTGTGGCTGATCCAAGGCCACCCAGCAGGCTTCATGTGGTGGAGAGGGGAATCAAACCCAGTTCTCCAGATTAGAATTTGCCACTCTTAACCACTACACCAAACTGCCTCTCACATGCACAATTTTAACTATTTTTTTAACCCATTGCCTAGAATCAGTCAGAAGGGCCCAGAAAAATATTTCTGAGGCTACCTGTAAATCATTCCCAAGTGTTACCTGCATACAAAGCCCCTATGCCTATTAAATAAGTACATGGGTAGTGTGTAGGTTGTGCTTCAGGTGCTTTTTCTCATTCTGCAGGGGGGGAAATGTCGCCCCCCCCATCCTCCCACCTATGGAAGAGAGATGCACGTTGCAAAGAGCCCTTTAACCTATTTTTTGAGGCAACTAGTGACCTGATATTTTAAATGCAGGAGTGAAGGCATAGAGATTGAGGCATGCTTTAACATCTTGCAGGTGGAATGAAGGAGCAGTGGGAAAAGATCTGAGGGCCAAGTTGGGTAGAGGTAATAATAGTGGGAGAAAAGAAGATAATTATTTTTAGATATGCTAATCTGTTATTGATAGAGTTGGGAGGCAGGTGTGTATTTGTTGAGAAATATGTCGGATACAAACTTTTTAGATTTGTTGCAGTGAATACCCAAAATGTGGGAGATGGTTGACATTCACATGCAGGCCTGTAGCCAGGGTTTTGTGGCTTGCGGGACAATTTTTTTTGTCTGGTGGGGCTGAAGTTCTCAGTGCAGAAAGCAAAGCCAGAATTCTATACTGCATAGGTGTTCTTAACCAGTTAGCCAATAGAAAACTGTTACCAGGATAGATCCCTAAATTGCAAGCTGTCAGCCACTTTCGATGACAGTTCTCAGCTGCTACAAGTTAATCACTTCTGCCAGCCTAAGCAACAATTCTGATAATAAGCTGGCAGGTGGGTGGTGGTGGTGATGATTTCTATAGTCAAGAAAGCTAACACTTGGGCAGAAAAACTCTCTTACAGGAGACCGGTTTCTTGACACAGAGTTAGAAGGGATCCTAGAGGTCACCTACTCCACCCCCCTTGCTCACTGCGGGAATTAGTCAACTACAGCACTCCACTCTGTTTAAAGGGGCACACGCCTTTAAAGAAAATGTTTAAAAATGGTTGAAAGAAGCATTTACAGGACAAATTCTTGTGGGGCTGTGCCTTTAAGAAAGGGGGCGGAGCCCCCAAAAGCCCCACTGTAGCTACAGGCCCATTCACATGTGAATATGGATGAGCCTTTGTTAATTTGTGGACCTCTCAGAACCAGTGTGGTGCAGTGGTCTGAGTGTCAGGCTAGGACCTGGGAGACCCAAGTGTGAACCTTGCTGGCGCCCGTGAGCCAGCCACACGTTCTTGGCCAAGCCTACCTCAGAGGGTTTTGGTAAGGATAAAATGGAGAAGGGGGGAATGTTATCAACCACTTTGGATCCCTACGGGGGAGAAAAATGTGGGTATAAATGAAGTAAATAATAATAGCAATAAGAGCCAGTTTGGTGTAGTGGTTAAGTGCGCGGACTCTAATCTGGGAGAACCTGGTTTGATTCCCCACTCCTCCACATGCAGCTGCTGGTGTGACCTTGGGTCAGCGACAAGTTCTCTCAGAGCTGTTCTCTCAAGGACAGTTCTTGAGAGAGCTCTCTCAGCCCCACCTCTCTCACAGGGTGTCTGTTGTGGGGAGGGGAAGGGAAAGGAGATTGTAAGCCGCTCTGAGACTCCTTTCGGGTAGTGAAGGGCAGGGTATAAATCCAATCTCTTCTTCGAATTGTATTGACAATTAACTCTGACAATCATCAGCACTGATTGGTCCATGCCTGAGAGGTGGGCATATCAGTATCCATATCAGCATATTCGTAAAGTTCATCCGAGATTGTTAGCATTTGTGTGTGATGCTAACATTCACTCACCAGTGTATATTTTGGTTTCGTAATTTAAAAAAAGAGAAAATGCCACAAATGCAAAGCCACATCTCTTCCGGAGTTCAGTGTCAAGAGCTAAATTAGCGACGCAGTCATGAGAAAGGGAATCGGGAGACTTCTCCAAGCTGTCAAGTACGTTTTACTGGATGATTAATTGGCAGTGCTCTGGCCAGCCCTGGGGTCCTGCTAAAGGCCATGGCCCTTGACATGCATCTGCCACAGTGAGAGGGCTTCGAGAAAATTGATGTCTTCACTTTTTTTTCTTTTTCCGCAGCTGTTAAATCCCTTTAAGGAAAATCTTGTTTATCGAGAACAGAACCTTGAACTTCTTCAATCTGGGGAGGAGGCAAGGAAATGAAATCCCTGCTCCCAACTCCTTTTGCCAAAGTCGGTTTCCTGAATATTTGGGAAGAATGGGGATGCTAAAGGCCTTGCTGGGCATGTCCCTGTGTTTTTCTCCTCCCGATGAAGGTGCCCTATTACAAAGACACAGTCCAGTCGAGCAGGAACACTTTAAAAAAGCACTGACTGAGGTCGGAATGGGCTTGGATCTCTCAGACTGAAGAGATTAAAAAAAATAGGCAGAAAGCCAATGGCACAAATGAGGGAGAATATTTTATTTTTTGGGTTTTTTTTAAAAAAAATCCCTTGTGTGTTTCAGGGGAATCTGATATGGTGGCGGAGAGTGCCATCGAGGCATGGCCCGCTTATGGCAACCCCACGGGGTTTTCGAGGCATGAGATGAACAGAGGTGGATGGCCATTGCCTGCCTCTGCCTAGCGACCCTGGACTTCTTCGGCGGTTTCCCATTCAGACACTAACCAGGATGGACTCTGCTTAGCTTCTGAGAGCTGACAAAGCCAGGCCAGCCTGGGCTATCTATGTCAGGGCAGGAAACTGCTAGTCCTTCATTATTTGTACAGTAAGGATCAGTGTTCCCTCTAAGAGCCAGTTTGGTGTCGTGGTTAATTGCGCAGACTCTAATCTGGGAGAACCGGGTTTGATTCCCCACTCCTCCACTCGCACCTGGCTGGATGACCTTGGGCAAGCCATAGTTCTGGCTCAGCTGTTCTCGAAAAACAGCAGTTTGTGTCAGAGCTCTCTCAGCCCCACCTACCTCACAGGGTGTCTGTTGTGGGGAGGGGAAGGGAAAGGAGTTTGTAAGCTGCTCTGAGACTCCAAGTGAGGGGGGGTATAAATCCAATCTCCTCCTCCTCTCCTCCTGAGTTAGTGTGAGCTAGCTCACAGTTTTTTAGCCTTCGGCTCACACATTTTTGTCTTAGCTCAGGAAGGAGGGCTCCAGAGCAAACTAGTTTATGCAGTAGCCAACCTGGTCATTCACAACTTTAATGCCAGTAGCTCACAAAGTAGAATTTTGCTCACAAGACTCCACAGCTTAGAGGGAGCATTGGTGAGGATGCTAGACTGATCATGCGTTCCCTTGAAGAAGCTTGATTACAAAATGACTAGGGATTCTTTTTAAAAACCTGAATAATAAAATATTCTTCCTCATTTGTGCCATCAGCTCTTTGCCTGTTTCTTTATCTCTGTGATGGGTGCGATCCTTCAGTTTTCTCCTTCCTCAGACGGAAACCAGTGGGTTGTAAAAGTATTGATGTCCAGCTTTCCTCACTGTCTGAAGAGAATGCAATGCTGCATTGCCCACGATCTCTGTCCTTAATATGCGGGTCTCCTCTTCCACATTTAAAAGTACTGTTCCATTCCCTCAACTAGAGGATCCTTGCCAAACAGCACAACTACATTTACAATTTAAATCGCTTGCAAATCCGATGCAGGCTTCTCTGAGACTGACTCAGTGGGA